>NC_058520.1:274681837-274686837 GCF_904849725.1 Hordeum vulgare subsp. vulgare
CAAATGATCCTCTAAGTTTGAGGGTTCAAATAACTTTCAAAATGCCCGTGGGTTCGAGGGTCATGTTCCTCCTCTCTGGAAATGTATTTCCCGGCATTTTGTTGCACGAAGAAAACGAATGGAAATGCAAAAGAATTCAATGCAAATATCTCCGTTCAAATTCTTTATAGTTGAAGAAGTCATGTCATCTTCTCTCTTTGCTTTTAAAAGATTGAATTTGAATTCACCGGAGAAGGGGAAAGTCATTTTATTCCCTCTCATTCAAAAGTTTCGAAAAGTTTCAGATTTCACACAAGTTTCAGTCACTCAGCAAACAAACAAACAATCAATCTAATAATTATATTAACATTCCAAATTTTTTTATAATTTTGGGATGTTACAAACTACCACACTTAAAATGAATCTCGTCCTCGAGATTCGAAGAGGCTAGAAAGAAAGGTTAGGGTTTGGGGTCTTCTAGCAATCCAATCTCCGGCAAGGTGGGATGCTACCACACTTAAAATGAAAGATACTGGTCACTCAAAAGGCTTTAACGATCCTCTGGGGTTTTGGTGACTGACATCGCACAGTCTCCATATTAAATCCTTTGGTGATGCTCTCTCGTTGATATAAGCTTCTTCCGTCACTCGGTCTTCTTAACTCACAGTCTCGTGGTCAATTCTAAATAACATATCGATGGTTCTCATGGTGGTCTACCATTTGTGGTTATCCTGCAGAGAGAAGGGTCTTGGCTTCATTCTTACCGTAAAATTTCCTATGCGTGACAACAAATGCCATGTACATGGGCTTTTCTTATACCATTCTAAGGCTTAAACAAAAGCTTGAAAGAACGTCGTCTCTCACTATGGGTAAGTCTCTCAGATTTACCATTCCGAATAGCAAGATAAATGATAAAAGTAAGTCGTCATGGTGATCAATCCATTCCGCACCCAAATCATTTCTCTGTATAAGGTTTAGCGAATTACGCATTCTAACACTTGGGCATCCTCACAAGCGATGCAGTATTTCTCTTGTCCACGAACGAAGTTCGGATAATCCATTGGTTCTGCAAGCTGAACGAAACATCTATCGTATCTTCACAACTCTCTGGCTTTCGTATGTTCCTAAGAAAACGTTTGCTGATCCATCATAGCTTCTTCCATAAATCATATCCATTTCATAATCAATCCTTTATTACCTCCTTAATTTCTCCTCAAAAACTCCAATTCAAAAGTACTCTATTACAATTGCTGCCATCCACATGGTTCGGTATGGTCGAGCATTTCTGCCAACTTTATTCATCTGCCTCTCTTGGAGGTACTTTAGTTCCACTCGAATTTTCCGAGGTGCTCCTTGAATTCATCCATCTTTCGCTTCATCATGGTGGTCTTGAGCTTCATCTCCATCATCACCGCACGTACTTCACTCAGGTATTCCTGGGTATGACGGAGTCTTGCTTCAAGGATTTCTCCGATCTGACGTATGGCTTCCATGGCAGCTTCACGAACAACATCAAAGAAGGTTGCTTTTGGTACACGTGAAATGAAAAAGTATTGCCCCATAGTCTTTCGACAAACTCCTTTCACATGGTGGAGGTGTACTTCCACGTACCAAAGTTCCACTCCATTTTCCACAAATGGGTAGCCTTTGTAGACTGCATCTCCTTCAAGGTGAATGTGCTTCATCATGTCCTTCAGGATTTTCGGGTAATCATGCTCACTGGTCAGGGTCATGATCGTTTCTGGGCCCTTGAGGAATGACTCGTAGAGAGTTGTCATCTGCAGGTGTTAGTAAGTAGGTACTCAGAGGAATGTAGGTGTCTCCTTGGGAATCATGGTGCACTCCTACTCAATGGATCCTGTGGGTTTCTCGATTACTACCACACTTATACTCATGCCTGCATAGACCATATTTTCTCATATCCTCATAATTGTTCAGAGAGCTTTGCTCGAAGAGAAACAACACATACAGTTCAACATAGACAATCATGAGACAATAAATTCCATTTATTCATAATGTTTATTACAATCTCAGAGACTTCTGTTACAAAAATTTCACTCCATGATCTTATGAAAAACAAGAGTGCTTCGGATTACACTTATTGCCACTGGTCAAAACTCAACTACTCCATTCTAGCTTTCTTCCTTTGTGGACAATCGTTGGCAAAATGTCCTGCTTCCTTGCAACAAAAGCAAATGAGTTCTGACAAGTCTCGAGGCTTCTTAGCTTCTGCTTTTGCTCTTTGGATTCCCGGCTTCCTTCCTGAGCACATGTATTTGTGGTGGCCAAATTTCCTACACTTGTAACATCTCACATGACTCAGGTCTATGTCTGCAGAGATTTGGCTCTTCCCAGGGTACTTTTTCTTCTTTCTGGACTCCGTCATTTTGGCCAGTTCTTCTATTTCAAGTGGATCAAACTCCACTTCTTCCGTCGGGAAGTTTCCCAGATACTCTTGGCTTCTCTTCGTGCAGTCCTGTGAATAATGTCCTTCTTCTCCACATGAGTAGCATGCATTGGAGAAAAATCTGGTCAGACCTTGTCCATCAGGGTCTTCAATATTTTCGTTCATCACCGGCTCTTCTAGAATCTTCTTCTTGAGTGTTTCCTTCATTGCTTCTTTCTACTGCTGGACAACTTGTTCTACCTTGGGTTAAATGTGACACTGAGCTGGGAAGTGGGTGGTTCCATCACACAAGAAGCAAGTCACCTGACTACTTGGGCATTCCTCAGCTGGATGATCTTCTTCACAATGAGTGCATCCATCCTTGTGTTCTTCCTGGGTGTGTCCTATTTCTCCACAGATCTTGCATGCACAAGTCTTCTCCTTCGGATTATCATTGCACTTCCGAATGAGAAGGGATCTTAACAGAGTCCTCTTGAGTTCTTCCCAACTTTTTGCTCCACTAAATCCTTGTATGGCATGATGCATTTTCCACCAGATAGAAGCACTTTGGGTAAAGTACTGGAGAGCGTGTTCCACTTCATACTTCCTTGAGATCAAGTTGCTCCCGAAGTGGTTCTCCATGTTTTGAATCCATATATCAGCTTCCAGCTGGGTCATTGGTCCGGAGACTACAAGTCCAGCTTCATACTCCATCTGGTAGGGTTGAGGTTTTGGGGATGAGACGGGTAAGAGAGGGAGATACACACAATACAAACAATATTTTTGAGAATAGGTTTTAGTTGTGGCCGTCGGAAAACACACACCAATGACGGCTCACAAATCATCGTATCTAACGTGGGTATATAACAGGGGTTTGGACTTCTAATGGTCATACAAATATTCGAACGCTTCAGGGTCTTCGAATTCTTCAGGTCTTGAGAGTCTTCAATTGGTGTAGCTTCAATTGCATGATGAAATCCTATTTACTTTGAAGTAGAACTCCGTTGATTCTTCATGAGGTCAAAGGGGTAAGGGTATTGTCTAATTATGTGAGGTGCGAGAGAACGTTTGATGAAATCAGAAGAGATGAGAAGTAAAATGTGTTTCTTGGAAATAAAATTTTAGAGAGATCCTTTTCTAAGAGATTTCCAGTTTCTAGGGTCACGTCCTACAGTCAATATGTGCTCTGATACCATCTCTGTAGCGACCCGACTCAAGATGAGTCAAGCCTCTGTGTTTCTGTGCCATCCCTGGATCAGTATGCTGGCACACACAGTACATCAATGTATATATCAAAGTACAATCACATGTAAAATAGCGTAAAACTGATATATATACCTTAAATATCTCAGCGGAAGCAGTCAAGGGAGTGGAGTCCTAATAAACACCAACGGTAAGTTGAGTGTAGACTGTAACCCTGAATCGTACTCTTACTCGTCGAAGAAAAATATCTGCAACATAAGACGTTGCAGCCGTGTAGGTCAGCATATTGAATATGCCGGCAAGTCATCAAAGAGAGGAGTAAAATAATAATCAACTATCTCTACATGCATATTTGGCCAGTGGGGCTAAGTTTTGCATAAAGCCAGTTTTATCCTACAACAAGAGGGGTTAAAAGCAAAATGTTACTACAAAGGTTGGTTGTTAACGAGATGGTTCCGCCAACCAGTTCTCGTACCCGAGTTGTCGATAATTACCCTCATCAAATATATATAATGGTGATGAGAAATCCAGATAACTTCAATTCCTTTGGCTCAAGTTGTCCATGACCGTGGACACGACTAATCGATTAGGTTTGAGTACTCTGCAGAGTTTTGCACACGTTGTCCATGTCCTCGCACTTCAGGTTGTTTGAAGACCGGATGATCAAAACATGGTCTTTCAACGGGTCCCTCTGAATCCCTGTCGGTGCCCATCCATTCCTACCGTTCTTCTACATCTGCTAGCACCGCCTGTCCAGAGTCGCCGCGTTGTCCAACCAAGCCAGAGCCCATATTGACTTGTGGCTGTGCAGGTAAGCCTTGGGTCTTGAAAATATCCGTCCGTCTCTTTGAGCCTGGGTGAAGCTTTCCGCAGGATGTCATGGCCGTCCCCAGCATTCCGGGCATCCACTGGGTTCTGCAGGCAGCCGATCAACCGTCCTTCACGCAGAGTTGCATTGCGTCCGAGGGCTTGAAAATCTTGTCTTAACCGGTCTTGATTATTTAATCAACCTCGCATCACTCGTGTTATGCACTCAACCGAAATCCCGTCTACTCAAGCATAGCAATATGAACTTTGTCGTCCCGGGGCCAAGTATCGGGGTTGTTGTGTGCCTACCACATGATACTACAAACTATACTAAAATTTCCAAGTACCTACTCAGCATGCAATTGGGCATAGGATGGTAGAACTACGATGCATAAAACATAGGTGATAGTATGATCAAAGTGACTTGCCTGGTGATGTTGACGAAGAAGAATTTCTCGAGAAAATAACTTGATAGACTACTCGTCACTCTCCGATGAAATCTATATAGCAAACATATCATTCACATAAGCACTCATACTAGCAATCATTCTAGCAATCAAAACAAAAGAGAGAGAGCGAATAAGAAACCGAAAGAAACTTCAAATAAGACTAGGGAGTCTTCTAC
>NC_058520.1:274691837-274751837 GCF_904849725.1 Hordeum vulgare subsp. vulgare
GGGGCCAAGTATCGGGGTTGTTGTGTGCCTACTACATGATACTACATTCTATACAAAAATTTCCATGTACCTAAGCAGCATGCAATTGGGCATAGGATGGTAGAACTACGATTCATAAAACATAGGTGATAGTATGATCAAAGTGACTTGCCTGGTGATGTTGACGAAGAAGAATTTCTCGAGAAAATAACTTGATAGACTACTCGTCACTCTCCGATGAAATCTATATAAAAACATATCATTCACATCAGCACTCATACTAGCAATCGTTCTAGCAATCAAAACAAAAGAGAGAGCGAATAAGAATCCGAAAGTAACTTCAAATAAGACTAGGGAGTCTTCTACTACGTCAAACACTAAATAGTTTTTGTCTAATAGAAAATAATAACAAGGAACTAAGATATAAGTTTATCTAAGATAAAATAAAGTATTTTTCACAAAACCTTTGGAAAGTATTCCCAAACGGGATTTGAAACAGTGCGGAAACCAATTGCAAGTTACTAAGGAACTAGAATTGATTTCATGAAAACAAATAAAACTAAAATAAAAACTTGTTGCAAAACTACTGTGTAACTAACAGAAACAAAACACAATATTTCTGAAATAATAAAGAAAATATTTTAAAACAAAGATAGAAAAGGAATTAGTCGAAATCCTAAAAGAGGTGAAACAGAAATTGTTTCACATGAAACAGTGAGCTAAAATACTCAAACAAATCTGAAATTTTTACCACTAATAAATAAGATCACTAGTGATCCGTACCAAAAGGAATCAAATTAAAAGCTATTTTTAAACTCCTGGAATAGGTAAAACAAGGTTTAAACTAAATGTGATCTAACTTATATTTCAAAATTTCCAGCATAGACAAATTATATGTTTTTAAAATCTACAGAAAAATTGGAGTCTACGGGAACAAGAATCAATGTCATTGGACTTTGGGATCAAAAGTTGTGGCCAAAACAAAACAGAAACTTTCTGTTTTTGCAATTTAGACAGAAAAACTGAAGCTAACTAGTACTAACACAGGGGTACACGTGGCATGTTGCTATAGGCTGCGGGTGCTGTTTGTTGCAATGTTTGGAGCAAACGGCCGAGGCTAATAAAACTGGCTGGCTAAAACATAAGTGAAATAAAAACCGCTGGTTTTCTACTCTAAACCGAAAGGTTATCCTAAGATCTAATCTACACCATCTACTAGAGATCTAAGGGCTACAAAACAATAAAAGAGAAATAACAGAGAGAGGAGAGGTTACCTCCGGCTGGGAGAGCTTCCTCGCTGGCTATGGTGGCCGAGGGGCTGGGGTGGGGAAGGGGGGCGAAGGTGGAAGGGGTGGCTCCAGGGAGGGGAGGGAGGCGAGGTGGGGGGGGCTGTAGGGGGTGAGGTGGTGGAAAACTGCTGGTGTGTTGTTGCTCGTGGTGATGGGAATGGGGAGGTGCAACAGGGGGGTGGAGGGAAGGCGAGGTGGAGGAGGTTGCAGGGGGGGCAAGGTGTGAAGCTCCTGTGAATTTTCTGGCAGCTCTCTGGTGGCCAACTCCGGCGAGGGGTGCGCGAGCTAGAGGCGAGGAGAGGAGAAGATTTCAACGGGAATGGAACGAGGAGGACGTGGGGCTTCTTATAGAGGCGACGGGAGGCGCTGGGAAGGAAAGGATTTCGCGAATCCCGGAGGTGGGGATCTCCTCTCCATGGAAGGCGAAAATCTCTGTGACGTGAAGAAGAAAGGAGAAGAAGATGATCTTCTTGGGCCAAAATAGGGAAGGGTCTTAATTGGGCCAGCTCCTATTTCCTAATAAAACTGATTCTATTCCTATTTTCAAAACTAGGAAACTAAAGCGTTAAAAAGGAAATCAAATCAATTCGGAATAGAGAGTTTTTATATACTAAAATTATCAGAAAAATAAAATATAGATGATGGGCATTTTTCCACGGCAAAAATAAAAACTTCAGAAAAAATTATTTTCACAAAATTGCCTAAAAGGTTTATTTTCTTTTGCAAATAATTTTCAAATGACCCTCTAAGTTTGAGGGTTCAAATAACTTTCAAAATGCCCGTCGGTTCGAGGGTCATGTTCCTCCGCTCTAGAATGTATTTCCCGGCATTTTGTTGCACGGAGAAAACGAATGGAAATGCAAAAGAATTCAATGCAAATATCTCCGTTCAAATTATTTATAGTTGAAGAAGTCATGTCATCTTCTCTCTTTGCTTTTTTAAAAGCTTGAATTTGAATTCACCGGAGAAGGGGAAAGTCATTTTATTCCCTCTCTTTCAAAAGTTTCGACAAGTTTCAAATTTCACACAAGTGTCAATCACTTGGGCAACCAACAAACAATCAATCTAATAATTATATTAACATTCCAAAATTTATAATTTTGGGATGTTACAAACTACCACACTTAAAATGAATCTCGTCCTCGAGATTCGAAGAGCTAGAAAGAAAGGTTAGGGTTTGGGGGTCTTCTAACAATCCAATCTCTCGCAGGGTGGGATGCTACCGCACTTAAAATGAGAGGTACTGGTCCCTCAAAATGCTTTAACGATCCTCTGGGGTTTTGGCAACTGACATCGCACAGTCTTCATATTAAATGCTTTGGTGATGCTCTCCCGTTGATATAAGCTTCTTCCATCACTGGGTCTTCTTAACTGACAGTCTCGAGGTCAATTCTAAATAACATATCGATGGTTCTCATGGTCGTCTACCATTTCTGGTTATCCTACAGAGAGAGGGGTCTTGGTTACATCCTCACCGTAAAATTTTCTATGCGTGACAACAAGTGCCATGTACATGGGCTTTTCTTATACCACTCTAAGGCTTAAACAAAAGCTTCAAAGAACGTCGTCTCTCTATATGGGTAAGTTTCTCAGATTTACCATTCCGTATAGCAAGATAAATGATAAGAGTAAGTCGTCATGGTGATCAATCCATTCCGCACCCAAATCATTTCTCTGTATAAGGTTTAGCGAATCACGCATTCTAACACTTGGGCATCCTCACAAGCGTTGCAGAATTTCTCTTGTCCACGAACGAAGTTCGGATAATCCATTGGTCCTGCAAGCTGAACGAAACATCTATCGTATCTTCACAACTCTCAGGTTTTCGTATGCTCCTAAGAAAACGTTTGCTGATCCATCATAGCTTCTTCCATAAATCATATACATTTCATAATCAATCCTTTATTACATCCTTAATTTTTCCTCAAAAACTCCAATTCAAAAGTACTCTATTACAAATGCTGCCATCCACATTGTTCGGTATGGTCGAGCATTTCTGCCAACTTTATTCATCTGCCTCTCTTGGAGGTACTTTAGTTCCACTCGAACTTTCCGAGGTGCTCCTCGAAATCATCCATCTTTTGCTTCATCTGTAACATCCCAATTTTCCTAATTGGGAATGTTTACATTGTAGCTAAGCATCTATGCATAAGTGATTGAAAAAATTTAGCTCGTGAATTTCTTTCGTCATTTCGATTTGCATTTTCATTTTTTTCCTCGCGCGAGAAATGCCCGGAGAAAAACTCTCTTGCACGCAAGAGAGAGAGTGGACGAAAATGACACTCCAAAAGTGCGGGCAATTTTTGAAATGTTGGAGCCAAGAAAACCCAAAATTCTTTTGCAAAAATAATTGCAAAAAGAAATAGCAAATTTGGGAATTTCTGAAAAAAACATTTTTTCAAGTTTTTATTTTGGCTTTAAAAAATGTTATTCGGGTAGAGATTCTTTTTCTTATTTTTTCGATATATAATACCATATATAGATATATTGATTTATTTTCTTTTTTAGCTTTTATATTTTATGTTTGGAAAGGTTTAATAAAAGGAAAGCTTTTTTTTAATATTTTTTTCTAACCTAACCGCCGCCCCGGGCGTGCCTTAGCCCTGCCCGAGCCCCCTCTCTCCCCCGCGTCCCCTTCCTTCTTTCTTCTCCCTCCTCCTTCCTTCTTTCTCTGCACCGAAACCGAGCCCCTCTCCCTCCCAGCGATTTCCTTCCCCCTGCCTCTCTCTCCTTTCCATAGCCCACCCCCTCCTAAGCCTATATATACCCCCACCCCCTCATAAGACGGGAAAATCCTTTTCCTCGAGCTCAGGTGAACCACATTGATGTGGAAGAGGTCTATGATCACCCCGATACTGTGGTTGGTAAGTTTTTGCTAAATTCACATCCAGTATTGGTACTTTTTGATTCTGGTGCAACGCATTCATTCATATCAAGGGTAGTTGTGGAAAAGTATAGTTTGCCAACTAGAACCCTCAGCCAACCTATTAAGGTCAGTTCCCAAGGAGGCTTGATGACAGCCGGGATAGGATGCGATGCTTTGAGTCTCAACATCGGGAACCATAATTTTCCCACCGACCTCATCGTATTAGAGTCCCAGGGATTGGATGTAATCCTAGGCATGGATTGGTTGGCCAAGTATGAAGGGAATATTGATTGTGCCCTTAAGTCTATTTTGCTCACCACCCCCGAGCAGAAGCGGATTAAGTACGTGTCTCAGCGCCCGACACGGAGTAAGTGAGTAAACTCTCTCACGGGAGTAGTCCAGGAGGAAGTACCGATTGTACAGGAGTACCCAGATGTATTTCCGGAGGAATTGCCGGGCATGCCACCCGATAGAGAAATTGAGTTCTTGATTGAGCTATTACCCGGAACAGCCCCGATATCCAAGAGACCTTATCGGATGCCCGCAAATGACTTGATAGAAATGAAGAAGCAAATTAAGGAGTTATTGGACAAAGGGTATATTCGCCCAAGTTCTTCACCTTGGGGAGCCCCAGTGCTCTTGGTTGAAAAGAAGGACAAGTCCTTGAGAATGGTTGTCGATTATCGTGCATTGAAGGAAGTGACCATCAAGAACAAGTACCCCTTGCCAATGATCAATGATCTGTTTGATCAGTTAGTTGGAGCTCGTGTATTCTCAAAGATCGATCTTCGATCCGGGTATCAATAGTTGAAGTTCGTGAACAGGATATACGCAAGACAACCTTCACCACTCGGTACGGCTTGTATGAGTACACGGTCATGTCATTTGGACTGACTAATGCTCCGGCATATTTTATGAATCTGATGAACAAGGTATTTATGGAATACTTGGACAAGTTTGTCGTGGTGTTCATCGATGACATACTAATATTCTCCAAGAACGAAGAGGAAAACAAGGAACATCTGCGTCTAGTTCTGGAGAAGCTTCGAGAGCATAAGCTATAGGCAAAGTTCAGCAAATGTGGGTTTTGGTTGAAGGAAGTCGGATTTCTCGGACACGTCATCTCAGGAGAAGGAATAGAAGTGGATCCTGCCAAGGTCGCAGCAGTCACCGAATGGGTAGCACCCACTTCAGTCAAGGAGATCCACAGTTTCCTCGGACTTGCTGGATATTACCGGAGGTTCATTGAGAATTTCTCAAAGATTGCCAAGCCCATGACAGAGTTATTGAAGAAGGAATCCAAGTATATTTGGACTGAGGAATGTGAAACCAGTTTTCAAGAGCTGAAGAAACGTCTTGTTACAGCCCAGTGTTGATATTGCCGAACATTCGGAAGGATTTCCAGGTTTACTGTGACGCTTCTCGTCAAGGACTCGGAAAAGTGCTCATGCAAGAAGGCAAAGTTGTAGCCTATGCATCCAGACAGATCAGACCTCATGAGTTGAATTATGCCATACATGACTTGGAACTAGCAGCCGTAGTGCACGCTCCCAAGACCTGGAGACATTTCCTGATCGGAAATTGTTGTGATGTTTACACTGATCACAAGAGCCTGAAATATATCTTCACGCAGAAGGAGTTGAACCTCAGACAGAGGCGATGGCTAGAGTTGATCAAGAACTATGACATGAGATTGCATTATCACCCAGGCAAGGCAAATGTTGTAGCCAATGCGTTGAGCCGCAAGAGTTGTGTGAACACGCTCACAGCGGGAGGATTACCCCAGGAGTTAGTCGATGACCTCCGAGAGCTCAAATTGGAGATAGTTCCAAGAGGATTTGTTGCCACTCTGGAAATTCAGTCCACTTTGACAGAAATGATCCGCGAAGCACAGAAAGCTGACAAAGAGATAGCTGAGATTAAGCAGAAAATGGAAGACGGGAAAGCTAAAGGTTTTCGTGAGGATGAACACGGAACTTTATGGTTTGAGGATCGCATCTATGTGCCCAATGATCCCGAACTTAGGAAGTTGATACTTCAGGAAGCTCATGATTCCCCGTACTCGATACACCCCGGCAACACCCAGATGTATTTGGATCTGAAAGAATGTTTTTGGTGGACAGGATTGAAGAAAGACATTGCCAAGTACGTAGCTATATGCGATGTTTGTCAGCGAGTAAAAGCCGAGCATCAGAAACCCGCAGGTTTGCTCCAACCCCTGCCGATACCCGAATGGAAATGGGAAAAGCTTGGTATGGACTTCATCACAGGATTACCCAGTACCCGTTCTGGCTATGATTCTATTTGGGTTGTGGTCGATCGTTTGACCAAGGTAGCTCACTTCATTCCGGTGAAGACTACTTACACGAGTGCCAAGCTGGCCAAGATATATATGACGAGGATCGTATGTCTGCACGAAGTACCGAAGAGCATTCTGTACGATAGAGCGACTCAGTTCACATCAAAATTTTGGCACCAACTGCATGAAACCTTGGGAACGAGATTGCAGTTCAGTACAGCTTTTCACCCGCAGACAGATGGAGAGACCAAGAGAGTCAATCAGATTCTGGAGGACATGTTGAGAGCTTGTGCACTAGACTCTGGGTCTAGTTGGGATGACAATTTACCGTATGCCGAGTTCTCATACAACAACAGCTACCAGACCAGTCAGAAGATGGCCCCTTTCGAAGCTCTATACGGAAGGAGGTGCAGAACACCGTTGATGTGGGATGGAGTTGGAGACCGTCAACTTTTTGGTCCCGACCTTATCCGAGATTCTAAAGAGAAGGTCAAGCTTATTCGTGACCGACTCAAGATAGCTCAGTCCAGGCAGAAGAGTTATGCCGACAGCAAACGCAAGGAAGTAACGTACGAAGTGGGAGACCGAGCATATCTTCGGGTGTCTCCAATTCGAGGAATCAAGAGATTCGGTGTGAAAGGAAAATTAACACCACGTTTTATTGGCCCCTACAAAATTCTTGAATGTAGAGGCGAAGTTCATGATGTCTTCCATGTTTCTCAGTTGAAGAAATGCCACGCTGAGATGGCCGATGTTCCGTTGAGACATACAGTGCCCCTAGAGGCCATACAGCTTGACAGTGATCTGACGTATGAGGAGAAACCCGTCAGGATTCTCGAGACTGCCAACAGAGTTACCCGCAGCAAGATCATCAAGTTCTGCAAGGTGTTGTGGAGCCACCACACCGAGGAAGAAGCCACCTGGGAACGAGAAGAGGGTCTTCGTCGAGACCACCCGCACCTATTTTCTAGCCAACCCGAATCTCGAGGGCGAGATTCATCTTAAGGTGGGTAGGTTTGTAACATCCCAATTTTCCTAATTGGGAATGTTTACATTGTAGCTAAGCATCTATGCATAAGTGATTGAAAAAATTTAGCTTGTGAATTTCTTTCGTCATTTCGATTTGCATTTTCAAATTTTTTCCTCGCGCGAGAAATGCCCGGAGAAAACTCTCTTCCACGCAAGAGAGAGAGCGGAGGAAAATGACACTCCAAAAGTGCGGGCAATTTTTGAAATGTTGGAGCCAAGAAAACCCAAAATTCTTTTGCAAAAATAATTGCAAAAATAAATAGCAAATTTGGGAATTTCTGAAAAAAACATTTTTTCAAGTTTTTAATTTGGCTTTAAAAAAATGTTATTCGGGTAGAGATTCTTTTTCTGATTTTTTTGATATATAATACCATATATAGATATATTGATTTATTTCCTTTTTTAGCTTTTATATTTTCTGTTTGGAAAGGTTTAATAAAAGGAAAGCTTTTTTTTAATATTTTTTTCTAACCTAACCGTCGCCCCGGGCGTGCCTTAGCCCTGCCCGCGCCCCCTCTCTCCCCCACGTCCCCTTCCTTCTTTCTTCTCCCTCCTCCTTCCTTCTTTCTCTGCACCGAAACCGAGCCCATCTCCCTCCCAGCGATTTCCTTCCCCCTGCCTCTCTCTCCTTTCCATAGCCCACCCCCTCCTAAGCCTATATATACCCCCACCCCGGAGCCACCCCTTCCCAACCCTAGCCGCCGACGCCTCCACGAGTCGCCGCCGCCACGAGCCTCGCCGGAGCAGCAGCAGCAGCAGCAGCCCGAGGCTGCGCCACCCTTCGGCCGCCCTGGAGAGAGCCCCCCCTCGAGCCCCTTCGCTCCACCGCCGCCTCCCCCTCGGAGGAGCACCCCACCGCCACCTCCCCGAAGCCCTCCACCGCCGGGAGCCTCCCCTCCCTCGTCGGCCAGCTCTCCTCGCCGGTGCACCCCTCTGCCAGCAAGGTAGCTTCTCTTCTCTCTCTATATTTCATGTCCTCTCTTGATAGCCCTTAGATCCCATGCATCGGCCAGGATTAGAACACTAGTACCCCTTCGGTCTAATGAGAAAAAACCAATGGGTTATTTGTCACTTAAGTTTTAACCGGCGACTTTGCTAACCTTCGGCCGTTTGCCCGTAACTTTGAAACAAACAGCCCCGCAGCCAATAATAGCCTGACACG
Source organism: Hordeum vulgare subsp. vulgare (assembly GCF_904849725.1). NCBI lineage: Eukaryota > Viridiplantae > Streptophyta > Magnoliopsida > Poales > Poaceae > Hordeum > Hordeum vulgare. Next base: position 274,700,462 of record NC_058520.1, read on the forward strand.
TGTAACTCTCTGTTAGCTCTAGTTGTTTTGTGTTTTTCTGTCTTTTTTACAAAAACAGAAACTTTCAAATTTGTTTTGGTCACAACTGTTTATCCCCAAGTCCAATGACATTGATTCTTCTTCGAGTAGCTCAAAATATTCCTGTAGTTTTTAAAAACATATAATTTTTCTATGTTTGAAATTTGTAAATACAAGTTAGAGCAGATTTAGTTTAAACTTTGTTTTGCCTATTCCAGGAGTTTGAAAAATGATTTTGTGTTGATTCTTTTTGCTACTGTTTTCTAGTGATAAAATCTTACTGTGGGAGAAGTTGCAGAATTTTTAAAGTATGTTCACTGGTGTTTTCAACAGAAACAAGTTTCTGCCATACCGGCGCACGTCGAATTCTTTTACGTAGGCTTTTTGCAAATCATTGCATGTGATGTTATTTTTGCTTCTGGCATGATTGAATTGCTTATGGTGTGCTTTGTGTTTGTATCGGTAGATCATCCGGAGTGCGAAGCGTGTTACTTAGAAGCGCTCGAGCAAGACTACTATCATCAAGGCAAGTCATCTTTGATCATGTTATTTTACCTATGTTTTCGATGCATCGTGGATCACCTTCTTTGCCCAATTGCATGCTGCCTAGGTACTTGGAAACTTTAGTGTAAGAGTAGTATCATGTGGTAGGAACACAACACCCCGACACTTGGCCCCGGGACGACAATTTCTTAATGCTATGCTTGAGTAGACGGGTTATCGGTTGAGTGTATACCACGAGTGATGCGATATTGATATAATAATCAAGACCGGACTAAGACAAGATTTTCAAGACCTCGGACGCAATGCAACTCTGGGTGAAGGACGGTTGATCGGCTCCCTAGAGAAACCAGTGGATGACCCGGGATGCTGGAGACGGCCATGACATCTTGCGGAAAGCTTCACCCAGGCTCGAAGGGACGGACGGATATTTTCAAGACCCGAGGATTACCTGCAAAGCCACAAGTCATTATGGGCTCTGGCTTGGTTCGACAACGCGGCGACTCTGGACAGGCGGTGCTAGCAGATGTAGAAGAACGGTAGAAATGGATGGGCACCGACAGGGATTCAGAGGGACCCGTTGAAAGACCATGTTTTGATCATCCGGTCTTCAAACACCTTGAAGTGCGAGGACAAACACGGAAGCGATCAAATCTTGTGGGGAACGTGTGCAAAACTCTGCAGAGTGCCCAACCTAATCGATTAGCCGTGTCCACGGTCATGGACAACTTGAGCCGACGGCATTGAAATTCCCCTGAACTCTCGACACAACTTAATAATGATGTGGGTGTTAACAACAACTCGGGTACGAGAATTGGTTGGCGGAACCATGTCGTTAACAACAAACAATGTAGTAATATTTTGTTTCCAGCCCCTCTTGTTGTAGGAGAAAATTGGCTTTATGCAAAACTTGTAGCCCCACCTGCCAAATATGCATGTAGAGATAGTTGATTATTATTTTACCCCTCTCTTTGATGACTTGCCGCCATATTCCATATGCTGACCTACACGGCTGCAACGTATGATGTTGCAGAGTACTTTTCCGACCAGGAGTGAGGCTACGATCTACGCTCAGCGACATGTCGTGGAGTCGGATGGACTCGTCTACCTGATGCTTCCGCTAGTCTTCGTTAGATATCTCATGAGATGGCCTTCATCCAATTTATCGTAATCCATTATTGTAATAAAGTACTCGATACAAGATTTCGATTAATGAAGTTGTGTGATTGAACTCTTGATATATACATTGATGTACTGAGTGTGTACCAGCATGATCTTGGGATGGTACGGAAACACCAGAGGCTTGACTCGTCTTGAGTCGGGTCGCTACAGAAATGGTATAAGAACCAGGTTGACCGTAGGACGTAACCTCTAGGAATGGAAAAGCCTTAGGAAGAAAACTATTTTCTTATGTCTATAAATCCTCTATTTCCTCCTCTGATCATTTCTGACTTCTCTCCGATTTTCCAATGTTTTAGATGGCCACCTTCATCATCGTTAAGTTCACGGAGTTTTGCCAGCCCGACGCCACTATGCCTTTCGGAAAGGAGCTGGTACAGATCACCAAGGACTTGAGGATTGCTCTGCCGACTTCGTCTTACCCGAAGGATTCACGCTATAGGATCGAGGTGCACGTTCCCGGAAGGACATTCGAGCCGCGCATTGAGCCGGTGGATTTCAAGTTCATCGCACCCAACTGGATTCTCGGAAGGGACATGGCGGTCCATTCTGCACTCGGACGTATCAAGGAAGTGTACAGAGGCTGCCCTATTTCACCGGACCTATTCATGGTGTCCCGGAGAAGAGAAGATGGAGAAATCATCTCAAGCAAGACCAAGGACGCTCTCCTGTCCTATGCCCAGACCTTGGAGAAGCACAGCGGGACTCTGGAGCATCGTGTGATCAAGGACGCGAGGAAGATCAAGCAACTGTCGCTCCGCGAACTCGAACTCGAAGAAGTAGACCGGGAAGCCCACTATGAGCACGAACTGGAGGTGAAGATCTTTCTGGATAGGATCAAGAAGCTGAAGGCTCGAGTTGCATACCTGGAGGAGGAACTGGACATGGGCGAGAACCTTCATCCCAAAGGTGACGTAGCCCGCTTGATCAGCAATGACGAGGACTATGAAGAAAGCTCCACCGAAGGACCCACCACCATGCTTTTCTGAGGAGGACACTTAGACTAGACCACCAAATTTACTTTATCGTTAAACGTTTAGGCCGATGTTTAGGTTATCGAATTTTGTATCCCCGTGTGAACCTTTGTGATGGTATTGAATAAAATGTGTGGTGTGATACTTGTTTGTTGCATTTCATATGGGTAGTGTAATTACTCTCTAGACCATTGTTCTATGCTAATCTCACCCCTCTACAAACATCAGATGCCTCCAAGACGTGCCCCTACTTCCAACTTTCCGCCGCAACTCACCCAGTTGATTCAGCAACAGAATACCCTGATGCAGCTATTCATCCAGAATCAGAACAATAACAACAACCATCATCCAACCTAGGCCGACAATCTCACCAGTTTCCTGAGGATGAACCCTCCGACTTTCTCCAGCAGCATTGAGCCCATTGTGGTAGATGATTGGCTTCGCAGGATGGAGCGGGAACTTATCACTGCTGGTTGTACTGAAGCTGAGAAGGTGCGCTTTGCCGCGCATCAACTTGAAGGCCCTGCAGCTGCATGGTGGGAGAACTACACCACCACATACCCCATTGCTGGAGTCACTTGGGAGCAGTTCAAGCAAGCCTTCCGTACCGCACATGTCTCAGCTGGTGCAATGAGTCTGAAGAAGCATGAGTTTCGCAACTTACGCCAGGGAAATAGCTCTGTGGCTCAGTATGTCAATGAATTCAGCATGCTCGCCCGTTATGCACGTGGAGATGTGGCCGATGATGCGGCGAAGCAGGAAAAGTTCTTGGAGGGACTCAATGATGAGCTGAGCATTCAGCTGACTGTAGCCACCTTCAACAACTACCAGGAGCTGGTAGATAAGGCCCTCATCTTGGAGGGGAAACACCAGCAGATGGAGAACCGCAAGCGGAAGTATGGGAATGGAAAGTTCAACTCCGCACTCAGTAGAAGCCTCGCTACATCCTCTATTCAGGGAATACCGGGACTGGATCCGGTAAGTTTGGAGGACACGTCCAGCATAACCACCCAGTGCACAACCATGGAGGCCACAACCATGGAGGAAATGGGAACCACCGCAACAATATCAACTTCAAGAATGGCAGTACTGGCACTCAGCATAATTCAGCTCCAGCTCAGAAGAATCTGAATCACATCACCTGCTTCAAGTGTTAGAAGATGGGACACTATGCCACTTAATGTCCCCAGAACAAGCAGGGAACTGGAAATGGCAATGGCAACGCTGCAGCAAAGAAGACCAACCCTTTTCCTCGAGCTCAGGTGAATCACATTGATGTTGAAGAGGTCTATGATCACCCCGATACTGTGGTTGGTAAGTTTTTGCTAAATTCATGTCCAGTATTGGTACTTTTTGATTCTGGTGCAACGCATTCATTCATATCAAGGGTAGTTGTGGAAAAATATAGTTTGCCAACTAGAACCCTCAGCCAACCTATTAAGGTCAGTTCCCCACGAGGCATGATGACATGCTTTGAGTCTCAACATCGGGAACCATAATTTTCCCACCGATCTCATCGTATTAGAGTCCCAGTGATTGGATGTAATCCTAGGCATGGATTGGTTGGACAAGTATGAAGGGAATATTGATTGTGCCCTTAAGTCTATTTTGCTCACCACCCCCGAGCAAAAGAGGATTAAGTACGTGTCTCAGCACCCGACATGGAGTAAACGAGTAAACTCTCTCACGGGAGTAGTCCAGGAGGAAGTACCGATTGTACAGGAATACCCAGATGTATTTCCAGAGGAATTGCCGGGCCTGCCAACTGATAGAGAGATTGAGTTCCTGATCGAGCTATTACCCGGAACATCCCCGATATCCAAGAGACCCTATCGGATGCCCGCAAATGACTTGGTAGAAATCAAGAAGCAAATTAAGGAGTTGTTGGACAAAGGGTATATTCGCCCAAGTTCTTCACCTTGGGGAGCCCGAGTGCTCTTGGTTGAAAAGAAGGATAAGTCCTTGAGAATGGTTGTCGATTATCGTGCATTGAACGAGGTGACCATCAAGAACAAGTACCCCTTGCCGATGATCAATGATCTATTTGATCAGTTAGTTGGAGCCCGAATATTTTCCAAGATTGATCTTCGATCCGGGTATCATCAGTTGAAGATTCATGAAGAGGATATACCCAAGACAACCTTCACCACTCGGTACGGCTTGTATGAGTACACGGTCATGTCATTTGGACTGACTAATGCTCCGGCATATTTTATGCATCTGATGAACAAGGTATTTATGGAATACTTGGACAAGTTTGTCGTGGTGTTCATCGATGACATACTGATATTCTCCAAGAACGAGGAGGAACACAAGGAACATCTGCGCCTAGTTCTGGAGAAATTTCGAGAGCATAAGCTATATGCAAAGTTTAGCAAATGTGAGTTTTGGTTGAAGGAAGTCGGATTCCTCGGACACGTCATCTCAGGAGAAGGAATAGCAGTGGACCCTGCCAAGGTCGCAGCAGTTACCGAATGGGTAGCACCCATCTCAGTTAAGGAGATCCGCAGTTTCCTCGGACTCGCCGGATATTACCGGAGGTTCATTGAGAATTTCTCAAAGATCACCAAGCCCATGACAGAGTTGTTGAAGAAGGATTCCAAGTATGTTTGGACAAAGGAATGTGAAACCAGTTTTCAAGAGTTGAAGAAACGTCTGGTTACAGCCCCAGTGCTGATATTGCCGAACATTCGGAAGGATTTCCAGGTTTACTATGACGCTTCTCGTCAAGGACTCGGAGGAGTGCTCATGCAAGAAGGTAAAGTTGTAGCCTATGCATCCAGACAGCTCAGACCCCATGAGTTGAATTATTCCACGCATGACTTGGAACTAGCAGCCGTAGTGCACGCTCTCAAGATCTGGAGACATTTCCTGATCAGAAATAGTTGTGATGTTTACACTGATCACAACATCCTGAAATATATCTTCACACAGAAGGAGTTGAACCTCAGACAGAGGCGATGGCTAGAGTTGATCAAGGACTATGACATGAGACTGCATTATCACCCAGGCAAGGCAAATGTTGTAGCCGACGCGTTGAGCCGCAAGAGTTATGTGAACACACTCATAGCAGGAGGGTTACCCCAGGAGTTAGCCGATGACCTCCGAGAGCTCAAATTGGAAATAGTTCCAAGAGGATTTGTTGCCACACTAGAAATTTAGTCCACTTTGACAGAAAAGATCCGCGAGGCACAGAAATCAGATAAGGAGATAGCTGAGATTAAGCGGAAAATGAAAGACGGGAAGGCTAAAGGTTTTCGTGAGGATGAACACGGAACTTTATGGTTTGAGGATCGCATTTATGTGCCCAATGATCCCGAACTCAGGAAGTTGATACTTCAGGAGGCCCATGATTCCCCGTACTCGATACACCCCAGCAACATCAAGATGTATCTGGATTTGAAAGAAAGTTTCTGGTGGACAGGAATGAAGAAAGACATTGCCGAGTTCGTAGCAATATGCGATGTTTGTCAGCGAGTAAAAGCCGATCATCAGAAGCCAGCAGGTTTGCTTCAACCTCTGCCGATACCCGAGTGGAACTGGGAAAAGCTTGGTATGGACTTCATCACAGGATTACCCAGTACCCGTTCTGGCTATGATTCTATTTGGGTTGTGGTCGATCATTTGACCAAGGTAGCTCACTTCAATCCTGTGAAGACTACTTACACAAGTGCCAAGCTGGCCAAGATATATATGACCAGGATTGTATGTCTGCACCGAGTAACGAAGAGCACTGTGTCAGATAGAGGGACTCAGTTCACATTAAAATTTTGGCACCAACTGCATGAAACCTTGGGAACGAGATTGGAGTTCAGTACAACTTTTCACCCATAGACAGATGGACAGACCGAGAGAGTCAATCATATTCTGGAAGACATGTTGAGAGCTTGCGCACTATACTATGGGTCTAGTTGGGATGGCAATTTGCCTTATGCCGAGTTCTCATACAACAACAGCTACCAGACCAGTCTGAAAATGGCCCCTTTCGAAGCTCTATACGGAAGGAGGTGCAGAACACCGTTGATGTGGGATGGAGTTGGAGACCGACAACTTTTTGGTCCCAACCTTATCCGAGATTCTGAAGAGAAGGTCAAGCTAATTCGTGACCGACTCAAGATAGCTCAGTCCAGGCAGAAAAGTTATGCTGACAGCAAACGCAAGGAAGTAACATACGAAGTGGGAGACCGAGCATATCTTCGGGTGTCTCCACTCCGAGGAATCAAGAGATTTGGTGTGAAAGGAAAGTTAGCACCCCGATTCATTGGCCCCTACAAAATTCTTGAACGTAGAGGCGAAGTTGCATATAATCTGGAACTGCCGGAAGGATTGTCCGGAGTTCATGATGTCTTCCATGTTTCCCAGTTGAAGAAATGCCACGTTGAGATGGCTGATGTTCCGTTGAGAGATACAGTGCCCCTAGAGGCCATACAGGTTGACAGTGATCTGACGTATGAGGAGAAACCCGTCAGGATTCTCGAGACTGCCAACAGAGTTACCCGCAGCAAGATCATCAGGTTCTGCAAGGTGTTGTGGAGCCACCACACCGAGGAAGAAGCCACCTGGGAACGAGAAGAGGACCTTCGTCGAGACCACCCGCACCTATTTTCTAGCCAACCCGAAGCTCGAGGGCGAGATTCATCTTAAGGTGGGTAGGTTTATAACATCCCAAATTTCCTAATTTGGAATGTTTTACATTGTAGCTAAGCATCTATGCATATTGATTTAAATAAAGTTTACATTTGAATTCTTTCTACTTTTGCTTTTGCATTTCTATTTTTTTTCACACGAGAAATGCCGGGAAATAACTTCTTGCACGCAAGAGAGAGCGGAGGAAAATGACTGTAACATCCCAATTTTCCTAATTGGGAATGTTTTACATTGTAGCTAAGCATCTATGCATATTGATTGAATAAATTTAGCACGTGAATTTCTTTCGTCTTTTTGATTTGCATTTCCATTTTTCCTCGCACGAGAAAAGCCCGGAGAAATACTCTCTTGCACGCAAGAGAGAGAGCGGAGGGAAATGACCCTCCAAAGAGCGGGCAATTTCTGAAATGTTGGAGCCAAGAAAATCCAAGGATATTTGCAAAAAGAAATAAAGCAATTTAGGGAATTTCTGAAAAAAAACATTTTTTAAAGTTTTTATTATTGCTTTGGAAAAATGTTATTCGGGTAGAGGATATTTTTCTGTTTTTTTTGGTATATAATACCCTATATTAATATTTTGATTTACTTTCCTTTTTTTAGCTTTTATTTTCTGATTCATAAAAAGTTAGAAATTAGGAAAGTATCTTTTTTTAGAAGCCGCCGCCCGAGCGTTTTTTTTAGACATGGGCCGAATCCCACTGTCCCCGGGATCCCGGAGGCCTTAGATCCCGGCCGACCGACCACAACCGCCCCGCCTCTCTCTCACTTCCCTGCGGGCCCCGCGACCGACCCTCCCTTCCCGTCGGTCATCCCTCTCCCTCTCCTTCTTTACTCCAGCCTGAAACCGAGCCCCTCCCGAGGAACCTCGGGATCCTTCCCCGATCCTCTCTCCCCTTCCTTTCTACTCCCCCTCATGGCCTATAAATACCCGGAGCCTCGCCGCCCCCGTTCCTACCCTCGCCGCCACCCTGCCCCATCCCCGCCGCCCGAGCCGTCCCTCGCCGGCAGCAGCTCCTGCTGCCACCTTCGGCCCCTGGAGCAGCGCCCTGGAGCAGCGCCCCGTCAGCCGCCCCACTCCGCCCGACGCCTCCCCGAGGAGGAGGACCACCCCCGCCGCCGCCTCCCCGTCTCTCCACCGCCCCCCGGAGCTCCCCCCTCGCCGGCGACCCTCTTCCCCGCCGGAGTACCAGCCACAGCACGGTAGACTCCCTCCCCTCTCTGTTCTTTCTTTTGTTTTTCTTTATAGCCCTTAGATCTTAGATGTAGGGTATAGATTAGATCTTATAGTACCCCTTCGGTTCAGAGTAGAAAACCAGCGGTTTTTATTTTCACTTATGTTTTAACCAGCGAGTTTTGTTAGCCTCGGCCGTTTGCTCCTGCAGCAAACGCCCTCTGCAGCCTATAGTAGCATGCCACGTGTACCCCCGTTAGTTAGCTAGATTAGTTTCAGTTTTTCTGTCTAAATTGCAAAAACAGAAAGTTTCTGTTTTGTTTTGGCCACAACTTTTTATCCCGAAGTCCAATGACATTGATTCTTGTTCCAGTAGACTAAAATTGTTCTGTAGTTTTTAAAAAATATATAATTTGTCTATGTTTGAAATTTTCAAATATAAGTTAGATCAGATTTAGTTTAAACCTTGTTTTGCCTATTCCCGGAGTTTGAAAAATGATTTTGACTTGATTCTTTTTGCTACTGCTTCCTAGTGATAAAATCTTACTGTGGTAGAAGTTTCAAAAATTTTAAAGTATTTTTACGCGTGTTTTCAACAGAAACAAGTTTCTGCCATACCGGCGCGTGATGAATTCTTTTACTTAGGCTTTAGCAAATCCTTACTTGTGATGTTATTTTTACTTGTGGTTTGATTGAAGTGCTTATGGTGTGCTTTGTGTTTGTATCGCTAGATCATCCGGAGTGCGAAGCGTGTTACTTAGAAGCGCTCGAGCAAGACAACTATCATCAAGGCAAGTCATTTTTGATCATGTTATTTTACCTATGTTTTCGATGCATGGTAGATCACCTTTCTTTGCCCAATTTGCATGCTGCCTAGGTAGTTGGAAACTTTAGTTTAAGTTGTAGTATCTTGTGGTAGGCACACAACAACCCCGATACTTGGCCCCGGGACGACAATTTCTTAATGCTATGCTTGAGTAGACGGGTTATCGGTTGAGTGTATATCACGAGTGATGCAAGGTTGATATAATAATCAAGACCGGCTAAGACAAGATTTTCAAGACCTCGGACGCAATGCAACTCTGGGTGAAGGACGGTTGATCGGCTCCCCGGAGAACCCAGTGGAGGCCCGGGATGCCGGAGAGGCCATGTCATCCTGCGGAAAGCTTCACCCAGGCTCGAAGAGACGGACGGAGACTTCAAGACTCAAGGCTTACCTGCACAGCCACAAGTCATTATGGGCTCTGGCTTGGTTGGACAACGCGGCGACTCTGGACAGGCGGTGCTAGCAGATGTAGAAGAACGGTAGGAATGGATGGGCACCGACAGGGATTCAGAGGGACCCCTTGCTAGACCATGTTTTGATCATCCAGTCTTCAAACACCCTGAAGTGCGAGGACAAACACGGAGGCGATCAAATCTTGTGGGGAAGGTGTTCAAAACTCTGCAGAGTGCCCAACCTAATCGATTAGCCGTGTCCACGGTCATGGACAACTTGAGCCGAAGGCACTGAATTTCCCCTGAACTCTCGACTCAACTTAATAATGATGTGGGGGTGTTAACATCTATTCGGGTACGAGAATTGGTTGGCGGAACCATCTCGTTAACAACAAACAATGTAGTAATATTTTGCTTCCAACCCCTCTTGTTGTAGGATAAAACTGGCTTTATGCAAAACTTAGCCCCGCCGGCCAAATATGCATGTAGAGATAGTTGATTATTATTTTACTCCTCTCTTTGATGACTTGTCGGCATATTCAATATGCTGACCTACACGGCTGCAACGTATCATGTTGCAGAGTACTTTTCCGACCAGGAGTGAGGCTACCACTACTGGAATCCAGAAATTTGCCGTCAGCCAGTTCTTTACCGTCTGCTGGCTGACGGCAAAGAACCTCTTTGCCATCAGTTGACACAATACAGACGGCAAAGAACTGACACATGGCAAAAATACTATTTGCCATGTGTGGGTCCTTTGCCGTCTGCCAGCAGACGGCAAAGAGCCCCAGGGCAGACGGCAAAGGGGACGCGTGGGTCCCATGCCTACCGTGTCCGAAATCCGGGGGCCTTTGCCGTCCGCGGGCCTTTGCCGTCTGCCATATGGCCCTTTGCTGTCGGGGGGCGGACGGCAAAGGGGCAGCCCTATAACGGCCGTTACCCCCCCTCGCTCACTGTCTCTCTCTCTCTCACCCCGACCACTCTCTCTCTCCACGGCGGCGACCCCCTCCCCGCGAGATCCCCTCCCCGCGGCGAGCCCACCCCCCCGGCGAGCCCACCCCCCCCAGCGACCCCCTCCCCGTGGGATCCCCTCCCCGAGAGGGCACCTCCCCTGCGGCGCGCCCCCTGCCGCCGCCGCCCCCTGCCGCCGTCCCCCCTGCCGCCGCCGCCGCCCCCTGCCGCGCGCCCGCGCCACCTCCATTGCGCCCCCTGCCGTCGCCGCCCCTGCCGCCGCCGCCCCTGCTGCGCGCCACCTGCATTGCACCCCCTGCCGTCGCCGCCCCCTGCCGCCGACGCCCCCTGCGGCGAGCCCCCAGCCGCGCGCCCCCTGCCGCCGCCGCCCCCTGCCGGTGAGTTTTTCCTGTTTTTCTTTTTCAAAAAGTTAATTACTTTAGTTAGTTTATTATGTTAGTTTTTTTATTATATATAGGGTAATTTAGTTAGTTTATTTGGTTAGATTATTAGGCTAATTAGGTTAGTTAGTTAGGTTAGAAGAAAAAAAGCAGGAGAAGACGAAGAAGAAGAAGAGGAGGAGGAGGAGGAGGAGAAAAAAGAAGAAGAAGAAGAAGAAGAAGAAGAGGAGAGGAGGAGGAGGAGAAAGAGGAGGAGAAAGAAGAAGAAGAAGAAGAAGAAGAAGAAGAAGAAGAAAAAGAATAGAAGGAGAAAAAGAGGAGGGGGAGTAGGAGGAGAAAAAAGAAGAAGAAGAAGAAGAAGAAGAAGAAGAAGAGGAAAAAGAGGAGAGAGGAGAAGAAGAAAGAAGAGGAAAAGGGAACCCCGGCACCCCGAAACTGACCCTCGACCCCCGACCCCTGACGCCCGACGCCACTGACCCCCGACCATCAACCTCCGACGCCACTGACCCCCGACCCCCGACCCCCGACGCCACTGACCCCCGACGCCACTAACCCTCGACTCCCGACGCCACTGGCCTCGACCCAGACCCTCGGCCCACGACTCTGGACCCCCGACGCTCGACGCCACCAACCCCCGACCCCCGACGCCACTGACACCCGACGTCACTGACCCTGGACCCCCGACGCCACTGACCCCGGACCCCCGACGCCACTGACCCCCCACAACCGACGCCACTAACCCCCCGACCCCCGATGCCACCGACCCTCGATGGCACTGACTCCCGACGCCACTAAGCCCCGACCCCCGACACCTCTTCTGCCTTCTTTTGAACGAGAAGGTGCTTTTCGGCCTTCCAGAGGCCCACGGGGTCATAGTTTTGTAAATTATGAGTTAGGTCACATATTTTCCGATCATGTTAATTATAAAAACATCGTATTTGTGTTGATCGGGTGAATTTCAATGTGCAGTTGTTCGACGACCTCCACGTGCGTTGGACGAGCTCCGCCCTTGCGTTTGTTGGTGAGCACAAATGACTTCTCCTCCTACCCCCTTAATTTGCTCTGTCCCGGTCTTCGTGCCGATGAAACTTGCTAGCTATAGGTTTCTTCAATCATGAGTATGCATGACCAGTATGCGTCTCCCGTTCGAAAGGGCGACATCTATAAATATGCATTTCTTTGCATATTTATAACCGCCATCCTTTTGAATTGTCCAACATTATCCATGGACAGCCCGAGTATGTGTAGATTGGGTTTGTTATCCCGTATGCTGTGCTCCGGATCCGATGCAGAATTTCGTCAGTGCCTCCCCTGTTGTTCTCCGGGTACACATCCTCTCTGCTTATTGCCGAGACGTGTATCAGGAGAACAGCGGGGAGGTGCTGCCGAAATTCTGCGTCGCATCTGGAGCAGAGCATGGGAAAACGAACCCAGTCTACACATACTCGGGTGGGATTAGGACCTATCTTTACCTATTAGCGTGTAGGTTGCATGGACGTAATAAAACTGACAAACTTGATTAGCGTATGAATATAGATGATGAATTATGTATTTATTTCTTGTGCCCCCATAGGTAGCTAGGCAACATGAGTGATCGTGCTTGGATGTACACTGGTCACCCTAGTCAGAAAGACATGACCCATGAATGGTTAACAAAAACCAGGGGTTTGTGAGAGCCGCATTTGCAAATGGCCAGCAAAAAACATGGTGCCCCTGTCCCAAGTGCGACAACTGGAAAAAGCAGACAGAGTTTGAAATGGGTAAACACTTGCAGAAGTGGGGTTTTACGCTTAATTATACGGTGTGGACTTTTCATGGTGAGTCTAACCAACGTGCCAGAGCTGAGGTGATTCGTCGTCGCACCGACGAGCATGGTACCGGGATTGAAGACATGGTGCAAGACTTTGATGATGCTCGGGATTCGGACGATGAGATGGAGGAATCTGCAAAGGCCTTCTATGAAATGCTGGAGTCTTCAAAACGTCCTCTCCACGAGCAAACTGAGCTTTGTCAGCTGGATGCCATCGCGCAGGTAATGGCTCTGAAGGCTCAATTCAACCTAGACAGAGAATGCTACGACGCGATGATGACGATATTTGGACGCTTTCTACCCAAAGGCCATGTACTGCCTGCAAACTTGTACCAGTCAGAGAAAATCCTCCGTGTACTTAAGATGCCCTATGAGAAGATACATGCCTGTGAGAATGGATGTGCCTTATTTAGGCTTGAGTATGCGGCCTTGAACTATTGCCCCATTTGCAATTCTTCCAGGTATATTGTGGTAGACAACGGCATGGGTGAGAAGAATCAGACCAAAATCCCCATTAGTGTTCTTCGATATCTGCCAATCATACCAAGACTTCAACGTCTTTTCATGGTCGAAGAGACGGCCAGACAGATGACATGGCACAAATTGGGCAAAAGAACCGAACTAGATGCGGATGGGAACAAGATGCTGGTACACACATCAGATGGTTTTGCGTGGAGGCACTTCGATGCATTACATAAGGATAAATCGGAAGATCCAAGGCAACCTAGAGTTGCCATCAGCACGGATGGCTTCAATGTGTATGGTATGACGGCAGCACAATACAGTTGTTGGCCTGTATTTGTCATTCCACTAAATTTGCCACCCGGAGAGATTATGAAAAGAAAGAACATTTTCCTGACGTTGATAATTCCAGGGCCCAACTATCCAGGGAAGATTATGCATGTGTACATGCAGCCGCTTAAGGATGAGTTGCAAGAAGCCTGGGATAATGGGATCAAGACCTACGATGCGGCTACCAAAACAAATTTCAAAATGCATGTGTGGTACATGTACTCGACGCATGATTATCCGGCGTTTGCGCTATTCGCTGGCTGGTGTGTGCATGGAAGGTTCCCGTGCACCACATGCAAGGCAGCTCTTCAGTTCCGTTGGCTGCAGGCTGGTCGCAAGTATTCTTGCTTCGACATGCATAGACAATTCCTGGATCCTGACCATAAGTTCAGAAAAGACAAGAAGAATTTCATCAAAGGTAGAGTTGTCAAAAACACTGCACCAGCTGCGTTGACAGGCCAACAGACCCTTGATCAGTTAAACGCTCTCGAGCCCGATCCTTTGCGTCCAGGATACTTCAAAGGGTATAATACGGAACACGCCTGGACTCACAAGTCATGCTTATGGGATCTCCCTTACTTCAAAGACCTCCTTTGCCCACACAACATTGACGTGATGCACACTGAAAAGAATATTGCGGAGGCCATGTTTGGTACATTGTTCGGCATAGAGGGGAAGTCAAAAGATAATCCTAAGGCTAGAATCGACCTGGAGGCTCTATGTGATAGACCGTTGCAAAACTTGCGACAACGGAAAGGAAAGAAAAGCATAGCGAAGCCAAAGGCATGGTTCAATCTTGAAAGGCCAGCTATGAGGGAAATGCTATTGTGGGTGAAAATGCGGTTGATGTTCCCCGATGGGCATGCTGCGAATCTAAAGAGGGGAGCGAGTCTTGAGAAATTGAAAATATTTGGGCTCAAGAGTCATGATTGGCACATATGGATTGAGCGGGTAATGCCGGTGATGTTGCGTGGCTTTATCCTTGAGGATGAATGGCTAGTACTGGCAGAGCTGAGCTATTTCTTCCGTTCTCTTTGTGCGAAAGAACTATCGCCTGGCGTGCTAGATGAAATGGAAAAGTTGGTGCCGGAGTTGGTCTGCAAATTAGAAAAGATCTTTCCACCGGGCTTCTTTAATCCAATGCAACATTTGATTTTGCATCTCCCGACCGAGGCAAGAATGGGGGGGCCCGATCAAAATCAATGGTGCTACTCAACTGAGAGGATGCAGAAGACGCTTCGAGCTATGTGTAAAAATAGACGTAGAATTGAAGCATCGATGACCGAGGCATTCATTACTGAGGAGGCGGAAAACTTCGTGACAGCACACTACGAAGCCAAGAATTATCATTTGCATAACCCGAAGCCTCGGTACAATGATGGCGATCGAGAAAAAGTTCGATCCAACCTCAGCCTATTCAAAGGTAAGCTCGCACCATCCGGTGCTTCGAAAGGGAAATCGTTGGATGTCGAAGAATGGCGGACCATTTCATTGTATATCTTCACCAACCTAACAGAAGTGCGGCCGTACATCGAGTAAGTTCTCGGTAATTTATTGTTCCGCAACTTCTAATTGCTTTGAACCACTCTTATTCCCGGATATTTGATATAGTCGATACGTCGCCGAATTCTCGGATGGAGCGGTCATCGAAAAGGATTTCGTCGAAGAGTATGAGCTTCTCGCAAAGCATGGAGGCGACTATCCTGGTTTCATCTCTTGGTTCAAACAAAGGGTAATTAATTACCATTAAGGGCCCATTTGACTTATTGGTCTAATTTGCGGCTAATGCATCCATTCTTTCGTATTAAACTTGTAGGCTGATGCAGAGTCTATGGATGGCGAGTTGAGACAAGTCGCTAATGGTTTTGACTATAAGGTCCGTTCATTTGACAAATACAACATCAATGGGTATCACTTTCGTACCTTTGGCAAAGAGCTATCTATGCCCGACCTAAAGACTACAAATTGTTCTGTCTCTGCTATCGGCGAAGGAGACACCGAGTATTATGGAAGGGTTGAAGCAATTTATGAACTTCTATTCTATGGTGAAAACCCACCGACCGTCGTAGTCTTCAAATGTTATTGGTTTGAGCCGAGGGAGACTAGAAGGACTCATGAACATATAGGACTAGTCGAAATCAACCAAAACACCCACTTAGATGTTCCCGATGTCTATATTACAGCTCAACAGGCGACACAAGTTTTCTATCTACCGTGGGCCTGCCAAACTGATCCAAATCTCAAAGGTTGGGATGTCGTTTATGAAGTGCCACCACATTTTAGACCACCTACCCTCAATGAAGAGGATTACGAACCCCTCATTAACCCAGACACATATGAAGGAGAATTCTTCCAAGAAACACGTATGTCCAAGAAACGTTTCAAGAACCGCTCTACTTCACCCCAGAACATTGAAGTAGACAGCGACAGTGAATCCGTCTTAACCCCTGAGCCCGAAGAGGAAGAGCTGGAAGAAGAAGAGGTTACTGCTGCGGATGACCTGTCACTTCTTGACCGGTTACATCATGGTGGCCTTCCACAGGTTCTTCTAGATAGTGATGATGATGATGCATTTATTGATGATAGTGATGATCATGATGCATTTATTGACCCCGAAGCATATATAGACGAGGACGATTGTTATTAGTTCATGTCAGGTATTCAACTATTATACTATATATAAATTTTGAGTTCATGTTAGGTATTCAATTTTTATTAGTCATGTTGGTATTTATGTTGTACTAATTTCATTTACTCTTTGTCATGACAGGTGTTGAAAGATGGTGGGAAAGGGTCGAAAGCATGCCGCGGCTGCTTCTTCGTTGGCGGGTGATGGGATGGGTACTTCCATTCCTGCCTCGCCTCTTCGGAGAGTGTTGCTCTCTACTATGCAAGGAGCGGCCCCCGTGAGAGGAGGTCGACCACCCGCGAAGCCGAGAGGCACTAAAGGTACACGTTGTATTCATGTTGGTATTTATGTTGTACTCATGTTGTATGCATATTGGTATTTATATACATTTTATTACTCATGTTGGTATTTATGTTGTACTAAAGGTACACGTGGCCGCGGGAGTGGTAGGGCTACACGGTCTCCGCCACCACCCCAAGCTGATTCACCTGAGCACAGGAGGACTTCTAGGGTGGATTCGTCTGAGGTGGAGGCTACACGGTCTCCGGTTCACGAGCCTCGGGTCGACGAGCCTCAGGTCGACGAGCCTTTGACCCACGAGACTCGTGTCCCAGAGGCTTCCTTCCACACGACTGCGGAGCACAGCAGGGATGAGGGTACGTCCCAAGAGACCCAGTGGCATCCCTGGCCAGAGCCAACTGGCCATGCTGGTAGCGACGAGGAGCTGGGTGAGGGGGATACCGTCTACCAGCGTGGTAGTTCGGGGCTCCCGCTCGTGCCAGCGACCACCGAGCAGAGGTGCTCGATTAGGCCAAATGGGGACAAGTAAGTTAATTTACTCTTATTTAACCTTTTGCCTTCGCGTTTTCTCAAATATCTAATGTTTTGGCTTTAATTTGTCATATTGTAGGGGTTGGATCGTTGCCAAGGGTGTCCGCAAGCCCAACAGCGTCCTCGGTGTTCTTTGCCGTCAAAACTTCCCAGGGTTTGTTACGTTGCCCGGTCGGGAGCGAGAGGTAGGGATGACCTGGGAGCACTACTTGGGTGCCCCGGCCCCGCCAGAGGTGGAGATCGACGGTGTTTTGTGTGACACGAGGGCGGACATGGTGATCCGAAAGTTCTGGGTAATTTCTCTTTCACACAATTATAAATTAACCATAGCTATTTATTGTACTAATCGGTGTTGTCTCGTTTGCAGACCTTCTACAGGTGTGAGGAGGGATACGAGGACGACGCGGCAAAGGTTATCGAAACCGAATGTCGCCGCCTACTTCAAAACTTTCGGCACGAGGCTCGGGTGCAGGCTGTTCGAGACTACTATGCCACGCGGCGTATTAGGATTGATAAGGCGAAGTGCCTGTTGGGTAACGTCGCATGGGAAACAAAAAATTTCCTACGCGCACGAAGACCTATCATGGTGATGTCCATCTACGAGAGGGGATGAGTGATCTACGTACCCTTGTAGATCGTATAGCAGAAGCGTTTAGAGAACGCGGTTGATGTAATGGAACGTCCTCACGTCCCTCGATCCGCCCCGCGAACAATCCCGCGATCAGTCCCACGATCTAGTACCGAACGGACGGCACCTCCGCGTTCAGCACACGTACAGCTCGACGATGATCTCGGCCTTCTTGATCCAGCAAGAGAGATGGAGAGGTAGAAGAGTTCTCCGGCAGCGTGACGGCGCTCCGGAGGTTGGTGATGATCTTGTCTCAGCAGGGCTCCGCCCGAGCTCCGCAGAAACACGATCTAGAGGAAAAACTATGGAGGTATGTGGTCGGGCAGCCGTGAGAAAGTCGTCTCAAATCTGCCCTAAAAGCCCCATATATATAGGAGGAGGAAGGGGGACCTTGCCTTGGGGTCCCAGGGACTCCCAAGGGGTCGGCCGAGCCAAGGGGGGGAGGACTTCCCCCCCAAACCGAGTTGGACTTGGTTTGGTGGGAGGAGTCCCCCTCCCTTCCCACTTCTTCCCTCTTTTTTTTTCTTTTCCTTTGATTTTCTTATCTTGGCGCATAGGCCTCCTTGGGGCTGTATCACCAGCCCACTAAGGGCTGGTGTGTCCCCCAAAAGCCTATGGGCTTCCCCGGAGTGGGTTGCCCCCCTCCGGTGAACTCCCGGAACCCATTCGTCATTCCCGGTACATTCCCGGTAACTCCGTAAACCTTCCGGTAATCAAATGAGGTCATCCTATATATCAATCTTCGTTTCCGGACCATTCCGGAAACCCTCGTGACGTCCGTGATCTCATCCGGGACTCCGAACAACATTCGGTAACCAACCATATAACTCAAATACGCATAAAACAACGTCAAACCTTAAGTGTGCAGACCCTGCGGGTTCGAGAACTATGTAGACATGACCCGGGAGACTCCTCGGTCAATATCCAACAACGGGACCTGGATGCCCATATTGGATCCTACATATTCTACGAAGATCCTTATCGTTTGAACCTCAGTGCCAAGGATTCGTATAATCCCGTATGTCATTCCCTTTGTCCTTTGGTATGTTACTTGCCCGAGATTCGACCGTCGGTATCCGCATACCTATTTCAATCTCGTTTACAGCCAAGTCTCTTTACTCGTTCCGTAATACAAGATCCCGTAACTTACACTAAGTCACATTGCTTGCAAGGCTTGTGTGTGATGTTGTATTACCGAGTGGGCCCCGAGATACCTCTCCGTCACACGGAGTGACAAATCCCAGTCTTGATCCATACTAACTCAACTAACACCTTCGGAGATACCTGTAGAGCATCTTTATAGTCACCCAGTTACGTTGCGACGTTTGATACACACAAAGTATTCCTCCGGTGTCAGTGAGTTATATGATCTCATGGTCATAGGAATAAATACTTGACACGCAGAAAACAGTAGCAACAAAATGACACGATCAACATGCTACGTCTATTAGTTTGGGTCTAGTCCATCACGTGATTCTCCTAATGACGTGATCCAGTTATCAAGCAACAACACTTTGTTCATAATGAGAAGACACTGACTATCATCGATCAACTGGCTAGCCAACTAGAGGCATGCTAGGGACGGTGTTTTGTCTATGTATCCACACATGTAAAAGAGTCTTCATTCAATACAATTATAGCATGGATAATAAACCATTATCTTGATACAGGAATTATAATAATAACTATACATTTATTATTGCCTCTAGGGCATAATTCCAATAGTCTCCCACTTGCACTAGAGTCAATAATCTAGCCCTCACATCACCATGTGAATTACATTGTAATAAATCTAACACCCATATAGTTCTGGTGTCGATCATGTTTTGGCCGTGGAAGAGGTTTGGTCAGCGGGTCTGCTACATTCAGATCCGTGTGCACTTTGCATATATTTACGTCCTCCTCCTCGACGTAGTCGCGGATGAGGTTGAAGCGTCGTTTGATGTGTCTGGTCTTTTTGTGAAACGTTGGTTCCTTTGCTAAGGCAATGGCACCAGTGTTGTCACAGAACAAGGTTATTGGATCCAGTGCACTTGGCACTACTCCAAGATCCGTCATGAACTGCTTCATCCAGACACCCTCCTTAGCCGCCTCCGAGGCAGCCATGTACTCCGCTTCACATGTAGAATCTGCTACGACGCTTTGCTTGGAACTGCACCAGCTTACTGCACCCCCATTAAGAATAAATACGTATCCGGTTTGCGACTTAGAGTCGTCCGGATCTGTGTCAAAGCTTGCATCGACGTAACCTTTTACGGCGAGCTCTTCGTCACCTCCATACACGAGAAACATCTCCTTAGTCCTTTTCAGGTACTTCAGGATATTCTTGACCGCCGTCCAGTGATCCACTCCTGGATTACTCTGGAACCTACCTGCCATACTTATGGCCAGGCTAACATCCGGTCTAGTGCACAGCATCGCATACATGATAGAGCCTATGGCTGAAGCATAGGGGACGGAGCGCATATGCTCTCTATCTTCATCAGTTGCTGGGCACTGAGTCTTACTCAATCTCGTACCTTGTAACACTGGCAAGAACCCTTTCTTGGACTGTTCCATTTTGAACCTCTTCAAATATTTATCAAGGTATGTGCTTTGTGAAAGTCCTATCAGGCATTTTGATCTATCCCTATAGATCTTAATGCCTAGAATGTAAGCAGCTTTTCCTAGGTCCTTCATAGAGAAACTTTTATTCAAGTAACCTTTTATGCTCTCCAAAAGCTCTACGTTGTTTCCAATCAGTAATATGTCATCCACATATAATATTAGAAACGCCACAGAGCTCCCACTCACTTTCTTGTAAATACAAGATTCTCCAACCACTTGTATAAACCCAAATGCTTTGATCACTTCATCAAAGCGCTTGTTCCAACTCCGAGATGCTTGCACCAGTCCATAAATGGATCGCTGGAGCTTGCACACCTTGTCAGCATTTTTAGGATCGACAAAACCTTCGGGTTGCATCATATACAACTCTTCCTTAAGGAAACCGTTAAGGAATGCCGTTTTGACATCCATCTGCCAGATTTCATAATCGAAAAATGCAGCTATTGCTAACATGATTCTGACGGACTTAAGCATCCCTACGGGTGAGAAGGTCTCATCGTAGTCAACTCCTGGAACTTGTGAAAAACCCTTTGCCACAAGTCGAGCTTTATAAACGGTCACATTACTGTCAGCGTCCGTCTTCTTCTTAAAGATCCATTTGTTCTGAATAGCCTTGCGGCCTTCAGGTAGTATCTCCAAAGTCCACACTTTGTTCTCATACATGGATCCTATCTCGGATTTCATGGCTTCTAGCCATTTGTTGGAATCTGGGCCCACCATTGCTTCTTCATAATTTGCAGGTTCATTGTTGTCTAACAACATGATTGACAAGACGGGATTACTGTACCACTCTGGAGCAGCGCGTGATCTCGTCGACCTGCGTGGTTCAACAGAAACTTGAACTAGAGTTTCATGATCATCATCATTAACTTCCTCCTCAACCGGCGTCGCAACGACAGAGGTTTCCCCTTGCCCTGCGCCACCATCCAGAGGGATGAGAGGTTCGACAACCTCGTCAAGTTCTATTTTCCTCCCACTCAATTCTCTCGAGAGAAACTCCTTCTCGAGAAAAGTTCCATTTTTAGCCACAAACACTTTGCCCTCGGATTTGAGATAGAAGGTGTACCCAACTGTCTCCTTTGGGTAACCTATGAAGACGCACTTTTCCGCTTTGGGTTCCAGCTTTTCAGGCTGAAGCTTTTTGACATAAGCATCACATCCCCAAACTTTAAGAAACGACAACTTTGGTCTTTTGCCATACCACAGTTCGTATGGTGTCGTCTCAACGGATTTTGATGGTGCCCTATTTAAAGTGAATGCAGCTGTTTCTAATGCATAACCCCAAAATGATAACGGCAAATCAGTAAGAGACATCATAGATCGCACCATCTCTAACAAAGTACGATTACGACGTTCGGACACACCATTATGCTGTGGTGTTCCAGGCGGTGTTAACTGCGAAACAATTCCACATTGTCTTAAGTGAGCACCAAACTCGAAACTCAGATATTCACCCCCACGATCAGACCATAGGAACTTGATCTTCTTGTTACGATGATTTTCTACTTCACTCTGAAATTTATTGAACTTTTCAAATGTTTCAGACTTGTGCTTCATCAAGTAGACATAACCATATCTACTTAAATCGTCAGTGAAGGTGAGAAAATAACTATATCCGCCGCGTGCCTCCACGCTCATCGGACCACACACATCGGTATGTATGATTTCCAACAAGTCACTTGCACGCTCCATTGTTCCGGAGAACGGAGATTTAGTCATCTTGCCCATGAGGCATGGTTCGCACGTGTCAAGTGAATCAAAGTCAAGTGACTCCAAAAGTCCATCAGCATGGAGTTTCTTCATGCGCTTTACACCAATATGACCCAAGCGGCAGTGCCACAAAAACATGGCGCTATCATTGTCTACTCTAACTCTTTTGGTCTCAATGTTATGTATATGCGTATCGCTATCGAGATTCAATATGAACAATCCTCTCACATTCGGTGCATGACCATAAAAGATATTACTCATAGAAATAGAACAACCATTATTCTCAGACTTAAAAGAGTAACCGTCTCGCAATAAACAAGATCCAGATATAATGTTCATGCTCAACGCAGGCACTAAATAACAATGATTTAAGTTCATCACTAATCCCGATGGTAGTTGAAGTGACACGGTGCCGACGGCGATTGCATCAACCTTGGAACCGTTTCCTACGCGCATCGTCACTTCGTCTTTCGCCAGCCTTCGTCTATTCCGCAGTTCCTGCTTCGAGTTGCAAATGTGAGCAACAGAACCGGTATCGAATACCCAGGCACTACTACGGGAGCCGGTTAAGTACACATCAATAAAATGTATATCAAATATACCTGATTTTTCTTTGCCCGCCTTCTTATCTGCCAGATACTTGGGGCAATTGCGCTTCAAGTGACCCATACCCTTGCAATAGAAGCACTCTGTTTCAGGCTTAGGTCCAGCCTTGGGTTTCTTCGGCGGATTGGCAACAGGCTTGCCGCTCTTCTTCGAATTGCCCTTCTTGCCTTTGCCGTTTCTCTTGAAACTAGTGGTCTTGCTCACCATCAACACTTGATGCTCTTTACGGAGTTCAGACTCTGCGACTTTCAGCATCGCAAACAACTCGCCGGGAGACTTGTTCATCCCTTGCATGTTGTAGTTCAACACAAAGCCTTTATAGCTTGGCGGCAGTGATTGGAGGATTCTGTCAGTGATAGCTTCTTGCGGGAGTTCAATCCCCAGTTCAGCTAGACGGTTTGAGTACCCAGACATTTTGAGCACATGTTCACTGACAGACGAGTTTTCCTCCATCTTGCAAGCATAGAATTTATCGGAGGTCTCATACCTCTCGATCCGGGCGTTCTTCTGAAAGATAAACTTCAACTCCTGGAACATCTCAAATGCTCCATGACACTCAAAGCGACGTTGAAGTCCCGGCTCTAAGCCATACAAGACTGCACATTGAACTATTGAGTAGTCCTCCTTACGTGCTAACCAAGCGTTCTTAACATCCTGATCAGCCGTAGCGGGTGGTTCATCTCCTAGCACAGCATTAAGGACATAATCCTTCTTTCCAGCTTGTAAGATTAGCTTAAGATTACGAGCCCAGTCTACAAAGTTGCTTCCATCATCTTTCAACTTAGCTTTCTCTAGGAACGTATTAAAATTCAGGATGACACTTGTGTGAGCCATGATCTACAACACAAATATATTCAAAGTGGACTTAGACTATGTTCAAGATAATTAGAGTTCAACTTAATCAGATTATATGCTAAACTCCCACTCAAAAAGTACATCTCTCTAGTCATTTGAGTGGTTCATGATCCACTTACACTATCCCAAGTCCGATCATCACGTGAGTCGAGAGTAGTTTCAGTGGTAAGCATCCCTATGCTAATCATATCAACTATGTGATTCATGATCTACCTTTCGGTCTCATGTGTTCCGAGGCCATGTCTGCACATGCTAGGCTCGTCAAGCTTAACCCGAGTGTTCCGCGTGCGCAACTGTTTTGCACCCGTTGTATGTGAACGTTGAGTCTATCACACCCGATCATCACGTGGTGTCTCGAAACGACGAACTGTAGCAATGGTGCACAGTCGGGGAGAACACAATTTCGTCTTGAAATTTTAGTGAGAGATCACCTCATAATGCTACCGTCGTTCTAAGCAAAATAAGGTGCATAAAAGGATTAACATCACATGCAATTCATAAGTGACATGATATGGCCATCATCACGTGCTTCTTGATCTCCATCACCAAAGCACCGGCACGATCTTCTTGTCACCGGCGCCACACCATGATCATCCATCAACGTGTTGCCATCGTGGTTGTCGTGCTACTTATGCTATTACTACTAAAGAATCATCCTAGCAAAATAGTAAACGCATCTGCAAGAACAAATATGTTAGTATAAAGACAACCCTATGGCTCCTGCCGGTTGCCGTACCATCGACGTGCAAGTCGATATTTCTATTACAACATGATCATCTCATACATCCAATATATCACATCACATCATTGGCCATATCACATCACAATCATACCCTGCAAAAACAAGTTAGACGTCCTCTAATTTTGTTGTTGCAAGTTTTACGTGGTGACCAAGGGTATCTAGTAGGATCGCATCTTACTTACGCAAACACCACAACGGAGATATATGAGTTGCTATTTAACCTCATCCAAGGACCTCCTCGGTCAAATCCGATTCAACTAAAGTTGGAGAAACCGTCACTTGCCAGTCATCTTTGAGCAAAGGGGGTTACTCGTAACGATGAAACCAGTCTCTCGTAAGCGTACGAGTAATGTCGGTCCAAGCCGCTTCAATCCAACAATATCGCGGAATCAAGAAAAGAGTCAGGAGGGAAGCAAAACGCACATCACCGCCCACAAAACCTTTTGAGTTCTACTCGAGAAGACATCTACGCATGAACCTAGCTCATGATGCCACTGTTGGGTAACGTCGCATGGGAAACAAAAATTTTAATACGCGCACGAAGACCTAACATGGTGATGTCCATCTACGAGAGGGGATGAGTGATCTACGTACCCTTGTAGATCGTACAACAGAAGCGTTTAGAGAACGCGGTTGATGTAGTGGAACGTCCTCACGTCCCTCGATCCGCCCCGCGAACAATCCCGCGAACAATCCCGCAATCAGTCCCACGATCTAGTACCGAACGGACGGCACCTCCGCGTTCAGCACACGTACAGCTCGACGATGATCTCGGCCTTCTTGATCCAGCAAGAGAGACGGAGAGGTAGAAGAGTTCTCCGGCAGCGTGACGGCGCTACGGAGGTTGGTGATGATCTTGTCTCAGCAGGGCTCCGCCCGAGCTCCGCAGAAACACGATCTAGAGGAAAAAGTATGGAGGTATGTGGTCGGGCAGCCGTGAGAAAGTCGTCTCAAATCTGCCCTAAAAGCCCCATATATATAGGAGGAGGAAGGGGGACCTTGCCTTGGGGTCCAAGGGACTCCCAAGGGGTCGGCCGAGCCAAGGGGGGGAGGACTTCCCCCCCAAACCGAGTTGGACTTGGTTTGGTGGGAGGAGTCCCCCTCCCTTCCCACTTCTTCCCTCTTTTTTTTTCTTTTCCTTTGATTTTCTTATCTTGGCGCATAGGCCTCCTTGGGGCTGTATCACCAGCCCACTAAGGGCTGGTGTGTCCCCCAAAAGCCTATGGGCTTCCCCGGAGTGGGTTGCCCCCCTCCGGTGAACTCCCGGAACCCATTCGTCATTCCCGGTACATTCCCGGTAACTCCGAAAACCTTCCGGTAATCAAATGAGGTCGTCCTATATATCAATCTTCGTTTCCGGACCATTCCGGAAACCCTCGTGACGTCCGTGATCTCATCCGGGACTCCGAACAACATTCGGTAACCAACCATATAACTCAAATACGCATAAAACAACGTCAAACCTTAAGTGTGCAGACCCTGCGGGTTCGAGAACTATGTAGACATGACCCGAGAGACTCCTCGGTCAATATCCAACAGCGGGACCTGGATGCCCATATTGGATCCTACATATACTACGAAGATCCTTATCGTTTTAACCTCAGTGCCAAGGATTCGTATAATCCCGTATGTCATACCCTTTTACCTTTGGTATGTTACTTGCCCGAGATTCGACCGTCGGTATCCGCATACCTATTTCAATCTCGTTTACCGCCAAGTCTCTTTACTCGTTCCGTAATACAAGATCCCGTAACTTACACTAAGTCACATTGCTTGCAAGGCTTGTGTGTGATGTTGTATTACCGAGTGGGCCCCGAGATACTTCTCCGTCACACGGAGTGACAAATCCCAGTCTTGATCCATACTAACTCAACTAACACCTTCGGAGATACCTCTAGAGCATCTTTATAGTCACCCAGTTACGTTGCGACGTTTGATACACATAAAGTATTCCTCCGGTGTCAGTGAGGTATATGATCTCATGGTCATAGGAATAAATACTTGACACGCAGAAAACAGTAGCAACAAAATGACACGATCAACATGCTACGTCTATGAGTTTGGGTCTAGTCCATCACGTGATTCTCCTAATGACGTGATCCAGTTATCAAGCAACAACACTTTGTTCATAATGAGAAGACACTGACTATCATCGATCAACTGGCTAGCCAACTAGAGGCATGCTAGGGACGGTGTTTTGTCTATGTATCCACACATGTAAAAGAGTCTTCATTCAATACAATTATAGCATGGATAATAAACCATTATCTTGATACAGGAATTATAATAATAACTATACATTTATTATTGCCTCTAGGGTATAATTCCAACAGTGCCGTGATGCTAAGATGGAGAAGGAGCATTACATGAAGGTAATTACATATTATTAAGGCTTTGTAGTTAGTTCCTTGATTTGGTTCTTACGCACTCAAATTTCTCTTTATTAACTTAGGTGCCCCTAGATGGTGTGTGGATAAGATGGATTGTTGGGACGCCTTGGTGGACCAGTGGTGCTCCGAAACGTGGGAGACCAGCCACAACAACGCCAAGGAGAGGCGTGGCAAAATAGTTGGCGTGCCACACCATCAAGGGAGCGTCAACTTAATCCAATTTGGCGAGAACTGGGTATGTGGTTTGCTTCATGCCTCATGCAATTCATTCTTAATGCTATCTTGAGCCCTTTACCAATACAATTTTCTGCTCTCTCTCTTTTAGGCGCGTCACAATAAGACGGAGGCGCCACAGATGTACGACCTGTATGTGATGGCCCATACTGCCTCGTACAAGAAGGTCAAGGCATTCTGTGAGTCTGACCTTGAGCATCCAGAAAACATCACCAACATCTCCTCCCACGAAAAGCTCGTGAAGTACAGAGATCACGGGAAGGCGAGGAAAGGGGAGGACTTTAAACCGAGCGAGGGGCCTATTGATCCAGAGCTGGTGATGATAGCTGGCAACGGGAGGCCCCATCGCTCGATCGCCATTGGAGACGGCCTTATACGTTGTCCTAGCACTCTCCGGCAGATAAAGGCACTCCAAACGAGCTCTTGTCCGGAGATAACACGTCGTCCATGGCCAGTCGACCTCGCCATCGAGGTTAGTTTAATGGACTCAACTATCTTTCCGCATTATGTTGTGCGTTGGAACCAATATGATTACATTGCTAACAATGAGTTGTGTTGTAGGCTGCTATTCAGAAAGAGAGAGCGGCAATGCAGGCGGCTATGGCGGAGAAGGATAAGGAAATTAGGGAGCTGGAGGAGAGGACGACTGCATTGGTGGAGGCGGAGAGGGCACGGAATGAAGCGTCTACCAGGGCCATATACGAGCTCTTCGTGGTAAGTTTCTTCTTCATGTTATTTCAAATCTTGCATTTGAATGTCCGTTTCATTAATAAATAAAAAGTTTGACTTGTCGAAACCAAATGTACAGTCTATGTGCGAGAAGAATGGCCAAGTCCCTCCGCCGATGCTAGTCATTAAAGTGGCGGGGACGGTGAGTTTCATTTCAGTGGAGTGATCTTAAGAGTGTCCTCATGCTAACTACACATTGCAAACAATGTTTGGTGCAGAATATGTCCCGAAACGCATCGCACGACCCTTCTACAGTCGAGCCTTCTCCAGGGCAGCCTTCTCCAGGTGAAACAAGCCAGAGCCACCGTGCTTCACCCTAACTTAGATATGTTATTTCTAGTGTTTTAATAAAAAATAGCTAGACTTCCATCTAATGACATAATTAGCTTAGTTAGCTCCAAAATAGCTAGACTTCCATCTAATGACATAATTAGCTTAGTTCGCTCCAAAATGGCCTATTTAATAAAAAATGACCTATACTTAGCTAATTATCCTCGAAATGACATAATTAGCTCCAAATAGGCATTCTTAGCCAATTTAGCCCGAAGAAGGGGACAAGAAGAGAAAAAGAGGAAAAATGAAAGGAGGGAAGAGGAAAAATGAGGAGAAGAAGGAGGAGAGGGAGGAGGAGAAAAAGAAGGAGAAGAAGGAGAAGAAGGAGGAGAAGGAGAAGGAGCTCCTCCTACTCCTTCTTCTTCCTCCTTCTCCTTCTCGTTCTTCTTCTCCTTCTCCTTCTTCTTTTCTTCTTCTTCTCCTCTTCCTTCTTCTTCTCCTCCTCCTCCTCCTCCTCCACCTTATTTTACTTCTTCTTCTCTATCTCTTCTTCTACGTAGCTTAGACTCATCCAAGAAAGGCTAAATTAGCCAATTGTCCTACGAAATGACATAATTAGCTTAGTTAGCTCCAAAATGTCCTATTTAATAAAAAATGACCTATACTTAGCTAATTATCCTCGAAATGACATAATTAGCTCCAAAAAGGCATTCTTAGCCAATTTAGCCCGAAGAAGGGGACCAGAAGAGAAAAAGAGGAAAAATGAAAGGAAGGAAGAGGAAAAATGAGGAGAAGAAGGAGGAGAGGGAGGAGGAGAAGAAGAAGGAGAAGAAGGAGGAGAAGGAGAAGGAGCTCCTCCTTCCCCTTCTTCTTCCTCCTTCTTCCTCCTTCTCCTTCTCCTTCTTCTTCTCCTTCTCCTTCTTCTTTTCTTCTTCTTCTCCTCTTCCTTCTTCTTCTCCTCCTCCTCCTCCTCCTCCTCCTTATTTTACTTCTTCTTCTCTATCTCTTCTTCTACGTAGCTTAGACTTATCCAAGAAAGGCTAAATTGGCTAATTATCCTACGAAATGACATAATTAGCTTAGTTAGCTCCAAAATGGCCTATTTAATAAATAATGACCTATACTTAGCTAATTATCCTCGAAATGACATAATTAGCTCCAAAAAGGCATTCTTAGCCAATTTAGCCCGAAGAAGGGGACCAGAAGAGAAAAAGAGGAAAATGAAAGGAAGGAAGAGGAAAAAGGAGAAGAAGAAGGATGAGAGGGAGGAGGAGAAGAAGAAGGAGAAGAAGGAGGAGAAGGAGAAGGAGCTCCTCCTTCCCCTTCTTCTTCTTCCTTCTTCCTCCTTCTCCTTCTCCTTCTTCTTCTCCTTCTCCTTCTTCTTTTCTTCTTCTTCTCCTCTTCCTTCTTCTGCTCCTCCTCCTCCTCCTCCTCCTTATTTTACTTCTTCTTCTCTATCTCTTCTTCTACGTAGCTTAGACTTATCCAAGAAAGGCTAAATTGGCTAATTATCCTACGAAAAGACATAATTAGCTTAGTTAGCTCCAAAATGTCCTATTTAATAAAAAATGACCTATACTTAGCTAATTATCCTCGAAATGACATAATTAGCTCCAAAAAGGCATTCTTAGCCAATTTAGCCCGAAGAAGGGGACAAGAAGAGAAAAAGAGAAAAATGAAAGGAAGGAAGAGGAAAAAGGAGAAGAAGAAGGAGGAGAGGGAGGAGGAGAAGAAGGAGAAGGAGGAGAAGGAGAAGGAGCTCCTCCTTCCCCTTCTTCTTCCTCCTTCTTCCTCCTTCTCCTTCTCCTGCTTCTTCTCCTTCTCCTTCTTCTTCTCCTTCTCCTTCTTCTTTTCTTCTTCTTCTCCTCTTCCTTCTTCTTCTCCTCCTCCTCCTCCTCCTCCTCCTTATTTTACTTCTTCTTCTCTATCTCTTCTTCTACGTAGCTTAGACTTATCCAAGAAAGGCTAAATTGGCTAATTATCCTACGAAATGACATAATTAGCTTAGTTAGCTCCAAAATGTCCTATTTAATAAAAAATGACCTATAATTAGCTAATTATCCTCGAAATGACATAATTAGCTCCAAAAAGGCATTCTTAGCCAATTTAGCCCGAAGAAGGGGACAAGAAGAGAAAAAGAGGAAAATGGAAGGAAGGAAGAGGAAAAAGGAGAAGAAGAAAGAGGAGAGGGAGGAGGAGAAGAAGAAGGAGAAGAAGGAGGAGAAGGAGAAGGAGCTCCTCCTTCCCCTTCTTCTTCCTCCTTCTTCCTCCTTCTCCTTCTCTTTCTTCTTCTCCTTCTCCTTCTTCTTTTCTTCTTCTTCTCCTCTTCCTTCTTCTTCTTCTCCTCCTCCTCCTCCTCCTCCTTATTTTACTTCTTCTTCTCTATCTCTTCTTGTACGTAGCTTAGACTTATCCAAGAAAGGCTAAATTGGCTAATTATCCTATGAAATGACATAATTAGCTTAGTTGGCTCCAAAATGGCCTATTTAATAAAAAATGACCTATACTTATCTAATTATCCTCGAAATGACATAATTAGCTCCAAAAAGACATTCTTAGCCAATTTAGCCCGAAGCAGGGGACCAGAAGAGAAAAAGAGGAAAATGAATGGAACGAAGAGGAAAAAGGAGAAGAAGAAGGAGGAGAGGGAGGAGGAGAAGAAGAAGGAGAAGAAGGAGGAGAAGGAGAAGGAGCTCCTCCTTCCCCTTCTTCTTCCTCCTTCTTCCTCCTTCTCCTTCTCCTTCTTCTTCTCCTTCTCCTTCTTCTTTTCTTCTTCTTCTCCTCTTCCTTCTTCTTCTCCTCCTCCTCCTCCTCCTCCTCCTTATTTTACTTCTTCTTCTCTATCTCTTCTTCTACGTAGCTTAGACTTATCCAAGAAAGGCTAAATTGGCTAATTATCCTACGAAATGACATAATTAGCTTAGTTAGCTCCAAAATGGCCTATTTAATAAATAATGACCTATACTTAGCTAATTATCCTCGAAATGACATAATTAGCTCCAAAAAGGCATTCTTAGCCAATTTAGCCCGAAGAAGGGGACCAGAAGAGAAAAAGAGGAAAATGAAAGGAAGGAAGAGGAAAAAGGAGAAGAAGAAGGATGAGAGGGAGGAGGAGAAGAAGAAGGAGAAGAAGGAGGAGAAGGAGAAGGAGCTCCTCCTTCCCCTTCTTCTTCTTCCTTCTTCCTCCTTCTCCTTCTCCTTCTTCTTCTCCTTCTCCTTCTTCTTTTCTTCTTCTTCTCCTCTTCCTTCTTCTGCTCCTCCTCCTCCTCCTCCTCCTTATTTTACTTCTTCTTCTCTATCTCTTCTTCTACGTAGCTTAGACTTATCCAAGAAAGGCTAAATTGGCTAATTATCCTACGAAAAGACATAATTAGCTTAGTTAGCTCCAAAATGTCCTATTTAATAAAAAATGACCTATACTTAGCTAATTATCCTCGAAATGACATAATTAGCTCCAAAAAGGCATTCTTAGCCAATTTAGCCCGAAGAAGGGGACAAGAAGAGAAAAAGAGAAAAATGAAAGGAAGGAAGAGGAAAAAGGAGAAGAAGAAGGAGGAGAGGGAGGAGGAGAAGAAGGAGAAGAAGGAGGAGAAGGAGAAGGAGCTCCTCCTTCCCCTTCTTCTTCCTCCTTCTTCCGCCTTCTCCTTCTCCTGCTTCTTCTCCTTCTCCTTCTTCTTCTCCTTCTCCTTCTTCTTTTCTTCTTCTTCTCCTCTTCCTTCTTCTTCTCCTCCTCCTCCTCCTCCTCCTCCTTATTTTACTTCTTCTTCTCTATCTCTTCTTCTACGTAGCTTAGACTTATCCAAGAAAGGCTAAATTGGCTAATTATCCTACGAAATGACATAATTAGCTTAGTTAGCTCCAAAATGTCCTATTTAATAAAAAATGACCTATAATTAGCTAATTATCCTCGAAATGACATAATTAGCTCCAAAAAGGCATTCTTAGCCAATTTAGCCCGAAGAAGGGGACAAGAAGAGAAAAAGAGGAAAATGGAAGGAAGCAAGAGGAAAAAGGAGAAGAAGAAAGAGGAGAGGGAGGAGGAGAAGAAGAAGGAGAAGAAGGAGGAGAAGGAGAAGGAGCTCCTCCTTCCCCTTCTTCTTCCTCCTTCTTCCTCCTTCTCCTTCTCTTTCTTCTTCTCCTTCTCCTTCTTCTTTTCTTCTTCTTCTCCTCTTCCTTCTTCTTCTTCTCCTCCTCCTCCTCCTCCTCCTTATTTTACTTCTTCTTCTCTATCTCTTCTTGTACGTAGCTTAGACTTATCCAAGAAAGGCTAAATTGGCTAATTATCCTACGAAATGACATAATTAGCTTAGTTGGCTCCAAAATGGCCTATTTAATAAAAAATGACCTATACTTAGCTAATTATCCTCGAAATGACATAATTAGCTCCAAAAAGACATTCTTAGCCAATTTAGCCCGAAGCAGGGGACCAGAAGAGAAAAAGAGGAAAATGAATGGAACGAAGAGGAAAAAGGAGAAGAAGAAGGAGGAGAGGGAGGAGGAGAAGAAGAAGGAGAAGAAGGAGGAGAAGGAGAAGGAGCTCCTCCTTCCCCTTCTTCTTCCTCCTTCTTCCTCCTTCTCCTTCTCCTTCTTCTTCTCCTTCTCCTTCTTCTTTTCTTCTTCTTCTCCTCTTCCTTCTTCTTCTCCTCCTCCTCCTCCTCCTCCTCCTTATTTTACTTCTTCTTCTCTATCTCTTCTTCTACGTAGCTTAGACTTATCCAAGAAAGGCTAAATTGGCTAATTATCCTACGAAATGACATAATTAGCTTAGTTAGCTCCAAAATGGCCTATTTAATAAATAATGACCTATACTTAGCTAATTATCCTCGAAATGACATAATTAGCTCCAAAAAGGCATTCTTAGCCAATTTAGCCCGAAGAAGGGGACCAGAAGAGAAAAAGAGGAAAATGAAAGGAAGGAAGAGGAAAAAGGAGAAGAAGAAGGATGAGAGGGAGGAGGAGAAGAAGAAGGAGAAGAAGGAGGAGAAGGAGAAGGAGCTCCTCCTTCCCCTTCTTCTACTTCCTTCTTCCTCCTTCTCCTTCTCCTTCTTCTTCTCCTTCTCCTTCTTCTTTTCTTCTTCTTCTCCTCTTCCTTCTTCTGCTCCTCCTCCTCCTCCTCCTCCTTATTTTACTTCTTCTTCTCTATCTCTTCTTCTACGTAGCTTAGACTTATCCAAGAAAGGCTAAATTGGCTAATTATCCTACGAAAAGACATAATTAGCTTAGTTAGCTCCAAAATGTCCTATTTAATAAAAAATGACCTATACTTAGCTAATTATCCTCGAAATGACATAATTAGCTCCAAAAAGGCATTCTTAGCCAATTTAGCCCGAAGAAGGGGACAAGAAGAGAAAAAGAGAAAAATGAAAGGAAGGAAGAGGAAAAAGGAGAAGAAGAAGGAGGAGAGGGAGGAGGAGAAGAAGGAGAAGAAGGAGGAGAAGGAGAAGGAGCTCCTCCTTCCCCTTCTTCTTCCTCCTTCTTCCTCCTTCTCCTTCTCCTGCTTCTTCTCCTTCTCCTTCTTCTTCTCCTTCTCCTTCTTCTTTTCTTCTTATTCTCCTCTTCCTTCTTCTTCTCCTCCTCCTCCTCCTCCTCCTCCTTATTTTACTTCTTCTTCTCTATCCCTTCTTCTACGTAGCTTAGACTTATCCAAGAAAGGCTAAATTGGCTAATTATCCTACGAAATGACATAATTAGCTTAGTTAGCTCCAAAATGTCCTATTTAATAAAAAATGACCTATAATTAGCTAATTATCCTCGAAATGACATAATTAGCTCCAAAAAGGCATTCTTAGCCAATTTAGCCCGAAGAAGGGGACAAGAAGAGAAAAAGAGGAAAATGGAAGGAAGGAAGAGGAAAAAGGAGAAGAAGAAAGAGGAGAGGGAGGAGGAGAAGAAGAAGGAGAAGAAGGAGGAGAAGGAGAAGGAGCTCCTCCTTCCCCTTCTTCTTCCTCCTTCTTCCTCCTTCTCCTTCTCTTTCTTCTTCTCCTTCTCCTTCTTCTTTTCTTCTTCTTCTCCTCTTCCTTCTTCTTCTTCTCCTCCTCCTCCTCCTCCTCCTTATTTTACTTCTTCTTCTCTATCTCTTCTTGTACGTAGCTTAGACTTATCCAAGAAAGGCTAAATTGGCTAATTATCCTACGAAATGACATAATTAGCTTAGTTGGCTCCAAAATGGCCTATTTAATAAAAAATGACCTATACTTAGCTAATTATCCTCGAAATGACATAATTAGCTCCAAAAAGACATTCTTAGCCAATTTAGCCCGAAGCAGGGGACCAGAAGAGAAAAAGAGGAAAATGAATGGAACGAAGAGGAAAAAGGAGAAGAAGAAGGAGGAGAGGGAGGAGGAGAAGAAGAAGGAGAAGAAGGAGGAGAAGGAGAAGGAGCTCCTCCTTCCCCTTCTTCTTCCTCCTTCTTCCTCCTTCTCCTTCTCCTTCTTCTTCTCCTTCTCCTTCTTCTTTTCTTCTTCTTCTCCTCTTCCTTCTTCTTCTCCTCCTCCTCCTCCTCCTCCTTATTTTACTTCTTCTTCTCTATCTCTTCTTGTACGTAGCTTAGACTTATCCAAGAAAGGCTAAATTGGCTAATTATCCTACGAAATGACATAATTAGCTTAGTTAGCTCCAAAATGGCCTATTTAATAAAAAATGACCTATACTTAGCTAATTATCCTCGAAATGACATAATTAGCTCCAAAAAGGTATTCTTAGCCAATTTAGCCCGAAGAAGGGGACCAGAAGAGAAAAAGAGGAAAATGAAAGGAAGGAAGAGGAAAAAGGAGAAGAAGAAGGAGGAGAGGGAGGAGGAGAAGAAGAAGGAGAAGAAGGAGGAGAAGGAGAAGGAGCTCCTCCTTCCCCTTCTTCTTCCTCCTTCTTCCTCCTTCTCCTTCTCCTTCTTCTTCTCCTTCTCCTTCTTCTTTTCTTCTTCTTCTCCTCTTCCTTCTTCTTCTCCTCCTCCTCCTCCTCCTCCTTATTTTACTTCTTCTTCTCTATCTCTTCTTCTACGTAGCTTAGACTTATCCAAGAAAGGCTAAATTGGCTAATTATCCTACGAAATGACATAATTAGCTTAGTTAGCTCCAAAATGGCCTATTTAATAAAAAATGACCTATACTTAGCTAATTATCCTCGAAATGACATAATTAGCTCCAAAAAGGCATTCTTAGCCAATTTAGCCCGAAGAAGGGGACCAGAAGAGAAAAAGAGGAAAATGAAAGGAAGGAAGAGGAAAAAGGAGAAGAAGAAGGAGGAGAGGGAGGAGGAGAAGAAGAAGGAGAAGAAGGAGGAGAAGGAGAAGGAGCTCCTCCTTCCCCTTCTTCTTCCTCCTTCTTCCTCCTTCTCCTTCTCCTTCTTCTTCTCCTTCTCCTTCTTCTTTTCTTCTTCTTCTCCTCTTCCTTCTTCTTCTCCTCCTCGTCCTCCTCCCCCTCCTTATTTTACTTCTTCTTCTCTATCTCTTCTTCTACGTAGATTAGACTTATCCAAGAAAGGCTAAATTGGCTAATTATCCTGCGAAATGACATAATTAGCTTAGTTAGCTCCAAAATGGCCTATTTAATAAAAAATGACCTATACTTAGCTAATTATCCTCGAAATGACATAATTAGCTCCAAAAAGGCATTCTTAGCCAATTTAGCCCGAAGAAGGGGACCAGAAGAGAAAAAGAGGAAAATGAAAGGAAGGAAGAGGAAAAAGGAGAAGAAGAAGGAGGAGAGGGAGGAGGAGAAGAAGAAGGAGAAGAAGGAGCAGAAGGAGAAGGAGCTCCTCCTTCCCCTTCTTCTTCCTCCTTCTTCCTCCTTCTCCTTCTCCTTCTCCTTCTTCTTTTCTTCTTCTTCTCCTCTTCCTTCTTCTTCTCCTCCTCCTCCTCCTCCTCCTCCTTATTTTACTTCTTCTTCTCTATCTCTTCTTCTACGTAGCTTAGACTTATCCAAGAAAGGCTAAATTGGCTAATTATCCTACGAAATGACATAATTAGCTTAGTTGGCTCCAAAATGTCCTATTTAATAAAAAATGACCTATAATTAGCTAATTATCCTCGAAATGACATAATTAGCTCCAAAAAGGCATTCTTAGCCAATTTAGCCCGAAGAAGGGGACAAGAAGAGAAAAAGAGGAAAATGGAAGGAAGGAAGAGGAAAAAGGAGAAGAAGAAAGAGGAGAGGGAGGAGGAGAAGAAGAAGGAGAAGAAGCAGGAGAAGGAGAAGGAGCTCCTCCTTCCCCTTCTTCTTCCTCCTTCTTCCTCCTTCTCCTTCTCTTTCTTCTTCTCCTTCTCCTTCTTCTTTTCTTCTTCTTCTCCTCTTCCTTCTTCTTCTCCTCCTCCTCCTCCTCCTCCTCCTTATTTTACTTCTTCTTCTCTATCTCTTCTTGTACGTAGCTTAGACTTATCCAAGAAAGGCTAAATTGGCTAATTATCCTACGAAATGACATAATTAGCTTAGTTGGCTCCAAAATGGCCTATTTAATAAAAAATGACCTATACTTAGCTAATTATCCTCGAAATGACATAATTAGCTCCAAAAAGGCATTCTTAGCCAATTTAGCCCGAAGAAGGGGACCAGAAGAGAAAAAGAGGAAAATGAAAGGAAGGAAGAGGAAAAAGGAGAAGAAGAAGGAGGAGAGGGAGGAGGAGAAGAAGAAGGAGAAGAAGGAGCAGAAGGAGAAGGAGCTCCTCCTTCCCCTTCTTCTTCCTCCTTCTTCCTCCTTCTCCTTCTCCTTCTCCTTCTCCTTCTCCTTCTTCTTTTCTTCTTCTTCTCCTCTTCCTTCTTCTTCTCCTCCTCGTCCTCCTCCCCCTCCTTATTTTACTTCTTCTTCTCTATCTCTTCTCCTACGTAGCTTAGACTTATCCAAGAAAGGCTAAATTGGCTAATTATCCTACGAAATGACATAATTAGCTTAGTTAGCTCCAAAATGGCCTATTTAATAAAAAATGACCTATACTTAGCTAATTATCCTCGAAATGACATAATTAGCTCCAAAAAGGCATTCTTAGCCAATTTAGCCCGAAGAAGGGGACCAGAAGAGAAAAAGAGGAAAATGAAAGGAAGGAAGAGGAAAAAGGAGAAGAAGAAGGAGGAGAGGGAGGAGGAGAAGAAGAAGGAGAAGAAGGAGGAGAAGGAGAAGGAGCTCCTCCTTCCCCTTCTTCTTCCTCCTTCTTCCTCCTTCTCCTTCTCCTTCTTCTTCTCCTTCTCCTTCTTCTTTTCTTCTTCTTCTCCTCTTCCTTCTTCTTCTCCTCCTCGTCCTCCTCCTCCTCCTTATTTTACTTCTTCTTCTCTATCTCTTCTTCTACGTAGATTAGACTTATCCAAGAAAGGCTAAATTGGCTAATTATCCTGCGAAATGACATAATTAGCTTAGTTAGCTCCAAAATGGCCTATTTAATAAAAAATGACCTATACTTAGCTAATTATCCTCGAAATGACATAATTAGCTCCAAAAAGGCATTCTTAGCCAATTTAGCCCGAAGAAGGGGACCAGAAGAGAAAAAGAGGAAAATGAAAGGAAGGAAGAGGAAAAAGGAGAAGAAGAAGGAGGAGAGGGAGGAGGAGAAGAAGAAGGAGAAGAAGGAGCAGAAGGAGAAGGAGCTCCTCCTTCCCCTTCTTCTTCCTCCTTCTTCCTCCTTCTCCTTCTCCTTCTCCTTCTCCTTCTCCTTCTTCTTTTCTTCTTCTTCTCCTCTTCCTTCTTCTTCTCCTCCTCCTCCTCCTCCTCCTCCTTATTTTACTTCTTCTTCTCTATCTCTTCTTGTACGTAGCTTAGACTTATCCAAGAAAGGCTAAATTGGCTAATTATCCTACGAAATGACATAATTAGCTTAGTTGGCTCCAAAATGGCCTATTTAATAAAAAATGACCTATACTTAGCTAATTATCCTCGAAATGACATAATTAGCTCCAAAAAGGCATTCTTAGCCAATTTAGCCCGAAGAAGGGGACAAGAAGAGAAAAAGAGGAAAATGGAAGGAAGGAAGAGGAAAAAGGAGAAGAAGAAGGAGGAGAGGGAGGAGGAGAAGAAGAAGGAGAAGAAGGAGCAGAAGGAGAAGGAGCTCCTCCTTCCCCTTCTTCTTCCTCCTTCTTCCTCCTTCTCCTTCTCCTTCTCCTTCTCCTTCTCCTTCTTCTTTTCTTCTTCTTCTCCTCTTCCTTCTTCTTCTCCTCCTCCTCCTCCTCCTCCTCCTTATTTTACTGCTTCTTCTCTATCTCTTCTCCTACGTAGCTTAGACTTATCCAAGAAAGGCTAAATTGGCTAATTATCCTACGAAATGACATAATTAGCTTAGTTAGCTCCAAAATGGCCTATTTAATAAAAAATGACCTATACTTAGCTAATTATCCTCGAAATGACATAATTAGCTCCAAAAAGGCATTCTTAGCCAATTTAGCCCGAAGAAGGGGACCAGAAGAGAAAAAGAGGAAAATGAATGGAACGAAGAGGAAAAAGGAGAAGAAGAAGGAGGAGAGGGAGGAGGAGAAGAAGAAGGAGAAGAAGGAGGAGAAGGAGAAGGAGCTCCTCCTTCCCCTTCTTCTTCCTCCTTCTTCCTCCTTCTCCTTCTCCTTCTTCTTCACCTTCTCCTTCTTCTTTTCTTCTTCTTCTCCTCTTCCTTCTTCTTCTCCTCCTCCTCCTCCTCCTCCTCCTTATTTTACTTCTTCTTCTCTATCTCTTCTTGTACGTAGATTAGACTTATCCAAGAAAGGCTAAATTGGCTAATTATCCTACGAAATGACATAATTAGCTTAGATAGCACCAAAATTGCCTATTTAATAAAAAATGACCTATACTTAGCTAATTATCCTCGAAATGACATAATTAGCTCCAAAAAGGCATTCTTAGCCAATTTAGCCCGAAGAAGGGGACCAGAAGAGAAAAAGAGGAAAATGAAAGGAAGGAAGAGGAAAAAGGAGAAGAAGAAGGAGGAGAGGGAGGAGGAGAAGAAGAAGGAGAAGAAGGAGCAGAAGGAGAAGGAGCTCCTCCTTCCCCTTCTTCTTCCTCCTTCTTCCTCCTTCTCCTTCTCCTTCTCCTTCTCCTTCTTCTTTTCTTCTTCTTCTCCTCTTCCTTCTTCTTCTCCTCCTCCTCCTCCTCCTCCTCCTTATTTTACTTCTTCTTCTCTATCTCTTCTTCTACGTAGCTTAGACTTATCCAAGAAAGGCTAAATTGGCTAATTATCCTACGAAATGACATAATTAGCTTAGTTGGCTCCAAAATGTCCTATTTAATAAAAAATGACCTATAATTAGCTAATTATCCTCGAAATGACATAATTAGCTCCAAAAAGGCATTCTTAGCCAATTTAGCCCGAAGAAGGGGACAAGAAGAGAAAAAGAGGAAAATGGAAGGAAGGAAGAGGAAAAAGGAGAAGAAGAAAGAGGAGAGGGAGGAGGAGAAGAAGAAGGAGAAGAAGCAGGAGAAGGAGAAGGAGCTCCTCCTTCCCCTTCTTCTTCCTCCTTCTTCCTCCTTCTCCTTCTCTTTCTTCTTCTCCTTCTCCTTCTTCTTTTCTTCTTCTTCTCCTCTTCCTTCTTCTTCTCCTCCTCCTCCTCCTCCTCCTCCTTATTTTACTGCTTCTTCTCTATCTCTTCTTGTACATAGCTTAGACTTATCCAAGAAAGGCTAAATTGGCTAATTATCCTACGAAATGACATAATTAGCTTAGTTGGCTCCAAAATGGCCTATTTAATAAAAAATGACCTATACTTAGCTAATTATCCTCGAAATGACATAATTAGCTCCAAAAAGGCATTCTTAGCCAATTTAGCCCGAAGAAGGGGACCAGAAGAGAAAAAGAGGAAAATGAATGGAACGAAGAGGAAAAAGGAGAAGAAGAAGGAGGAGAGGGAGGAGGAGAAGAAGAAGGAGAAGAAGGAGGAGAAGGAGAAGGAGCTCCTCCTTCCCCTTCTTCTTCC
Organism: Hordeum vulgare subsp. vulgare; assembly: GCF_904849725.1. NCBI lineage: Eukaryota > Viridiplantae > Streptophyta > Magnoliopsida > Poales > Poaceae > Hordeum > Hordeum vulgare. Next base: position 274,740,234 of record NC_058520.1, read on the forward strand.
TCCTTCTTCCTCCTTCTCCTTCTCCTTCTTCTTCACCTTCTCCTTCTTCTTTTCTTCTTCTTCTCCTCTTCCTTCTTCTTCTCCTCCTCCTCCTCCTCCTCCTCCTTATTTTACTTCTTCTTCTCTATCTCTTCTTGTATGTAGCTTAGACTTATCCAAGAAAGGCTAAATTGGCTAATTATCCTACGAAATGACATAATTAGCTTAGTTAGCACCAAAATTGCCTATTTAATAAAAAATGACCTATACTTAGCTAATTATCCTCGAAATGACATAATTAGCTCCAAAAAGGCATTCTTAGCCAATTTAGCCCGAAGAAGGGGACCAGAAGAGAAAAAGAGGAAAATGAAAGGAAGGAAGAGGAAAAAGGAGAAGAAGGAGGAGAGGGAGGAGGAGAAGAAGAAGGAGAAGAAGGAGGAGAAGGAGCAGGAGCTCCTCCTTCCCCTTCTTCTTCCTCCTTCTTCCTCCTTCTCCTTCTCCTTCTCCTTCTCCTTCTTCTTTTCTTCTTCTTCTCCTCTTCCTTCTTCTTCTCCTCCTCCTCCTCCTCCTCCTTATTTTACTTCTTCTTCTCTATCTCTTCTTCTACGTAGCTTAGACTTATCCAAGAAAGGCTAAATTGGCTAATTATCCTACGAAATGACATAATTAGCTTAGTTAGCTCCAAAATGGCCTATTTAATAACAAATAACCTATACTTAGCTAATTATCCTCAAAATGACATAATTAGCTCCGAAAAGGCATTCTTAGCCAATTTAGCCCGAAGAAGGGGACTAGAAGAGAAAAGGAGGAAAATGAAAGGAAGGAAGAGGAAAAAGGAGAAGAAGAAGGAGGAGAGGGAGGAGGAGAAGAAGAAGGAGAAGGAGGAGAAGGAGAAGGAGCTCCTCCTTCCCCTTCTTCTTCCTCCTTCTTCCTCCTTCTCCTTCTCCTTCTCCTTCTCCTTCTTCTTTTCTTCTTCTTCTCCTCTTCCTTCTTCTCCTCCTCCTCCTCCTCCTCCTCCTCCTTATTTTACTTCTTCTTCTCTATCTCTTCTTCTACGTAGCTTAGACTTATCCAAGAAAGGCTAAATTGGCTAATTATCCTACGAAATGACATAATTAGCTTAGTTAGCTCCAAAATGGCCTATTTAATAAAAAATGACCTATACTTAGCTAATTATCCTCGAAATGACATAATTAGCTCCAAAAAGGCATTCTTAGCTAATTTAGCCCGAAGCAGGGGACCAGAAGAGAAAAAGAGGAAAATGAAAGGAAGGAAGAGGAAAAAGGAGAAGAAGAAGGAGGAGAGGGAGGAGGAGAAGAAGAAGGAGAAGAAGGAGGAGAAGGAGAAGGAGCTCCTCCTTCCCCTTCTTCTTCCTCCTTCTTCCTCCTTCTCCTTCTCCTTCTTCTTCTCCTTCTCCTTCTTCTTTTCTTCTTCTTCTCCTCTTCCTTCTTCTTCTCCTCCTCCGCCTCCTCGTCCTCCTTATTTTACTTCTTCTTCTCTATCTCTTCTTCTACATAGCTTAGACTTATCCAAGAAAGGCTAAATTGGCTAATTATCCTACGAAATGACATAATTAGCTTAGTTAGCTCCAAAATGGCCTATTTAATAAAAAATGACCTATACTTAGCTAATTATCCTCGAAATGACATAATTAGCTCCAAAAAGGCATTCTTAGCCAATTTAGCCCGAAGAAGGGGACCAGAAGAGAAAAAGAGGAAAATGAAAGGAAGGAAGAGGAAAAAGGAGAAGAAGAAGGAGGAGAGGGAGGAGGAGAAGAAGAAGGAGGAGAAGGAGAAGGAGCTCCTCCTTCCCCTTCTTCTTCCTCCTTCTTCCTCCTTCTCCTTCTCCTTCTTCTTCTCCTTCTCCTTCTTCTTTTCTTCTTCTTCTCCTCTTCCTTCTTCTTCTCCTCCTCGTCCTCCTCCTCCTCCTTATTTTACTTCTTCTTCTCTATCTCTTCTTCTACGTAGATTAGACTTATCCAAGAAAGGCTAAATTGGCTAATTATCCTACGAAATGACATAATTAGCTTAGTTAGCTCCAAAATGGCCTATTTAATAAAAAATGACCTATACTTAGCTAATTATCCTCGAAATGACATAATTAGCTCCAAAAAGGCATTCTTAGCCAATTTAGCCCGAAGAAGGGGACCCGAAGAGAAAAAGAGGAAAATGAAAGGAAGGAAGAGGAAAAAGGAGAAGAAGAAGGAGGAGAGGGAGGAGGAGAAGAAGAAGGAGAAGAAGGAGGAGAAGGAGCAGGAGCTCCTCCTTCCCCTTCTTCTTCCTCCTTCTTCCTCCTTCTCCTTCTCCTTCTCCTTCTCCTTCTTCTTTTCTTCTTCTTCTCCTCTTCCTTCTTCTTCTCCTCCTCCTCCTCCTCCTCCTTATTTTACTTCTTCTTCTCTATCTCTTCTTCTACGTAGCTTAGACTTATCCAAGAAAGGCTAAATTGGCTAATTATCCTACGAAATGACATAATTAGCTTAGTTAGCTCCAAAATGGCCTATTTAATAACAAATAACCTATACTTAGCTAATTATCCTCAAAATGACATAATTAGCTCCAAAAAGGCATTCTTAGCCAATTTAGCCCGAAGAAGGGGACTAGAAGAGAAAAGGAGGAAAATGAAAGGAAGGAAGAGGAAAAAGGAGAAGAAGAAGGAGGAGAGGGAGGAGGAGAAGAAGAAGGAGAAGGAGGAGAAGGAGAAGGAGCTCCTCCTTCCCCTTCTTCTTCCTCCTTCTTCCTCCTTCTCCTTCTCCTTCTCCTTCTCCTTCTCCTTCTTCTTTTCTTCTTCTTCTCCTCTTCCTTCTTCTCCTCCTCCTCCTCCTCCTCCTCCTCCTTATTTTACTTCTTCTTCTCTATCTCTTCTTCTACGTAGCTTAGACTTATCCAAGAAAGGCTAAATTGGCTAATTATCCTACGAAATGACATAATTAGCTTAGTTAGCTCCAAAATGGCCTATTTAATAAAAAAGACCTATACTTAGCTAATTATCCTCGAAATGACATAATTAGCTCCAAAAAGGCATTCTTAGCTAATTTAGCCCGAAGCAGGGGACCAGAAGAGAAAAAGAGGAAAATGAAAGGAAGGAAGAGGAAAAAGGAGAAGAAGAAGGAGGAGAGGGAGGAGGAGAAGAAGAAGGAGAAGAAGGAGGAGAAGGAGAAGGAGCTCCTCCTTCCCCTTCTTCTTCCTCCTTCTTCCTCCTTCTCCTTCTCCTTCTTCTTCTCCTTCTCCTTCTTCTTTTCTTCTTCTTCTCCTCTTCCTTCTTCTTCTCCTCCTCCGCCTCCTCGTCCTCCTTATTTTACTTCTTCTTCTCTATCTCTTCTTCTACGTAGCTTAGACTTATCCAAGAAAGGCTAAATTGGCTAATTATCCTACGAAATGACATAATTAGCTTAGTTAGCTCCAAAATGTCCTATTTAATAAAAAATGACCTATACTTAGCTAATTATCCTCGAAATGACATAATTAGCTCCAAAAAGGCATTCTTAGCCAATTTAGCCCGAAGAAGGGGACAAGAAGAGAAAAAGAGGAAAATGAAAGGAAGGAAGAGGAAAAAGGAGAAGAAGAAGGAGGAGAGGGAGGAGGAGAAGAAGAAGGGGACAAAAGGATAAGAAGAAGAAGGAGAAGAAGGAGAAGAAGAAGGAGAAGAATTTTCTCTTTTTCTTAGCTAATTTCTCTCCGAAATAACCTATATATACACTACTTCATCTAGTATAATTTTTCTAACTTTCTTATTTGTCATTTTGCAGATTACCTTCACTTCACGGGAAGCTTGGTTGATGGAAATGCTTGAAGATGATTTCTTGTACCATGGGTTGTATTGAAACTATTGTAGTATATGAATATATGAAACTTTGTATGCATGTGGATGAAACTGGTGTAATATATGGTTTGGTACGGATGTAACTTCCATAATATGTATGCACTATGGATGAGAGTTATTTTAATATGGTTATGAGTACGGAAAGAAATTTATTTATGTCAAATATATATATATATATCCTGATTATTGTTAAAAATGCTGGATATAAAAAATAAAAAAGGGGCTGGTTCCCCTCTTTGCCGTCTGCCAACATATGGCAAAGGGGTGGAGGCAGACGGCAAAGGGGGAATCTGCCCCCTCTCTCTCCCCTCTTTGCCGTCTGCCCCCACATGGCAAAGGGGGGGAGGCAGACGGCAAAGGGGGAATCTGCCCCCTCTCTCTCCCCTCTTTGCCGTCTGCCCCCACATGGCAAAGGGGGGGAGGCAGACGGCAAAGAGAGAATCTATCCCCTCTCTCTCCCCTCTTTGCCGTCTGCCCCCACATGGCAAAGGGGGGGAGGCAGACGGCAAAGAGAGAATCTGCCCCCTCTCTCTCCCCTCTTTGTCGTCTGCCCCCACATGGCAAAGGGGGGGAGGCAGACGGCAAAGAGAGGAGGCCTGCCGTTAACACTTAACGGGGACGTTGCAATATATGCCGTCCCACTTATTTTGCCGTCTGCCCCCTCATGGCAAAGATTCTTTGCCGTCCGCTTTGTGAAAGCAGACGGCAAAGAGCCTCTTCACCGGATTTTTTTTACTGTCTACTTTGCCATGAGGGGGTAGACGGCAAAGCCTTTGCCGTCCGTGGTTGCCCCCTTTGCCGTCCGCCTTGGCAGACGGCAAATTTCTGAATTTCAGTAGTGTACGATCTACGCTCAGGGACATGCCCTTGGAGTCGGATGGACTCGTCTACCTGATGCTTCCGCTAGTCTTCGTTAGATATCTCATGAGTTGGCCTTCAGCCAATTTATTGTACTCCTTTATTTTAATAAAGTACTCTTTATGATATTTCGATTAATAAACCTGTGTGATTGAACTCTTGAATATATACATTATGTACTGAGTGTGTACCAGCATGATCTTGGGATGGTACGGAAACACCAGAGGCTTGACTCGTCTTGAGTCGGGTCGCTACAGAAATGGTATTCAGAGCACACGCTGAACTTAGGACGTAACCTCTAGGAATGGAAAAGCCTTAGGAAGAAAACTATTTTCTCTTATGTCTATAAATCTTCTATTTCCTCTTCTGATCATTTCTGACTTCTCTCCGATTTTCCAATGTTTAGATGACCACCTTCGTCCCTGTTAAGTTCACGGAGTTTTGCCAGCCCGACAGCACTATGCCGTTCGGAAAGGAGCTGGTGCAGATCACCAAGGACTTGAGGATTGCTCTGCCGACTATCACAGGGAAGCCAACTTCGTCTTACCCGGAGGATTCACGCTACAGGATCGAGGTGCATATTCCCGGAAGGACATTCCAGCCGTGCACTGAGCCGATGGATTTCAAGTTCATCGCACCCAACTGGATTATCGGAAGGGACATGTCGATCCATTGTGCACTCGGACGTATCAAGGAAGAATAGAAAGGCTGCCCTATTTCTCGAGACCTATTCACCGTATACCGGAGAAACGAAGACGGAGAAACCATCTCAAGCAAGACCAAGGACGCTCTCTTGTCTTATGCTCAGACCTTGGAGATGTACAGCGGGACTCTGGAGCATCACGTGATCAAGGACGCCAAGAAGATCAAGCAACTTTCACTCCGCGAGCTTGAACTTGAAGAAGCAGCCTGGGTAGCCCACTATGAACATGAAGTGGAGGCGAAGGACTTTCTGGAGCGGATCAAGAAGCTGAAGACTCGAGTTGCATACCTGGAGGAGGAACTGGACATGGGCGAGAACCTTCATCCCAAAGGAGACGTAGCCCCCTTGATCAGCAACGACGAGGACTAGGAAGAAAGCTCCACCGAAGGACCCGTCACCATGCTTTTCTGAGGAGGACACTTAGACTAGACCACCAAATTTACTTTATCGTTATACGTTTTAGGCCGATGTTTAGGATTATCGAATTTTGTATCCTCGTGTGAACCCTTGTGATGGTATTGAATAAAATGTGTGGTGTGATACTTGTGTGTTGCATTCATATGGGTAGTGTAATTACTCTTAGACCATTGTTCTATGCAAATCTCACCCCTCCACAAACATCAGATGCCTCCGAGACGCGCCCCTGAGTCCAACTTTCCGCCGGAACTCACCCAGTTGATCCAGCAACAAAACACCCTGATGCAGCTGATCATCCAAAACCAGAACAATAACAACAACCGTCACCCACCCCAGGCCGACAATCTCACCCGTTTCTTGAGGTTGAACCCTCCAACTTTCTCGAGCAGCATTGAGCCCATTGTGGCAGATGATTGGCTCCGCAAGATGGAGCGTGAACTTATCACTGCTGGTTGTACTAAAGCTGAGAAGGTGCGTTTTGCCGCGCATCAACTTGAAGGCCCTGCAGCTGCTTGGTGGGAGAACTACACCACCACTTATCCCATTCCTGGAGTCACTTGGGAGCAATTCAAGCAAGCCTTCGGCACCGCACATGTCTCAGTTGGTGCAATGACTCTGAAGAAGCGCGAGTTTCGCAACTTACGCCAAGGGAATTGCTCTGTGGCCCAGTACCTCGATGAATTCAGCATGCTCGCGCGTTATGCACCTGGAGATGTGGCCGATGATGCGGCCAAGCAGGAAAAGTTCTTGGAGGGACTCAATGATGAGCTGAGCATTCAGTTGACGGTAGCCACCTTCAACAACTACCAGGAGCTGGTTGATAAGGCCCTCATCTTGGAGGGGAAAGATCAGCAGATGGAGAACCGCAAGCGAAAGTATGGGGTTGGAAAGTTCAACTTCGGCACTCAGCAGAAGCCTCGCTACACCCCTTATTCAGGGAATACCGGGACAGGATCCGGTAAGTTTGGAGGACACGTTCAGCATAACCACCCAGTGCACAACCATGGAGGCCACACCCATGGAGGAAATGGGAATCACCGCAACAACAGCAACTTCAAGAATGGCGGTACTGGCACTCAGCAGCATTCAGCTCCAGCTCAAAAGGATCTGACTCACATCACTTGCTTCAAGTGTCAGAAGTCGGGACACTATGCCACTGATTGTCCCGAGAACAAGCAGGGAAATTGAAACGACAACCGCAACGGCTATTCTGCAGCTAAGAAGCCCAATCCTTTTCCTCGAGCTCAGGTGAACCACATTGATGTGGAAGAGGTCTATGATCACCCCGATACTGTGGTTGGTATGTTTTTGCTAAATTCACATCCAGTATTGGTACTTTTTGATTCTGGTGCAACGCGTTCATTCATATGAAGGGTAGTTGTGGAAAAGTATAGTTTGCCAACTAGAACCCTCAGCCAACCTATTAAGGTCAGTTCCCCAGGAGGCATGATGACAGCCGGGATAGGATGCCATGATTTGAGTCTCAACATCGGGAACCATAATTTTCCCACCGACCTCATCGTATTAGAGTCCCAGGGATTGGATGTAATCCTAGGCACGGATTGGTTGGCCAAGTATGAAGGGAATATCGATTGTGCCCTTAAGTCTATTTTGCTCACCACCCCCGAGCAGAAGCGGATTAATTACGTGTCTCAGCGCCCGTCACGAAGTAAGCGAGTAAAATCTATCACGGGAGTAGTCCACGAGGAAGTACCGATCGTACAGGAGTATCCACATGTATTTCCGGAGGAATTACCGGGCATGCCACCCGATAGAGAGATTGAGTTCTTGATTGACCTATTGCCTGGAACAGCCCCGATATCCAAGATACCTTATCGGATGCCCGCAAATGACTTGATAGAAATCAAGAAGAAAATTAAGGAGTTATTGGACAAAGGGTATATTCGCCCAAGTTCTTCACCTTGGGGAGCCCTAGTGCTCTTGGTTGAAAAGAAGGACAAGTCCTTGAGAATGGTTGTCGATTATCGTGCATTGAACGATGTGACCATCAAGAACAAGTACCCCTTGCCAATGATCAACGATCTGTTCGATCAGTTAGTTGGAGCTCGCGTATTCTCAAAGATCGATCTTCGATCCGGGTATCATCAGTTGAAGATTCGTGAACAGGATATACCCAAGACAGCCTTCACCACTCGGTACGGCTTGTATGAGTACTCGGCATTGTCATTTGGACTGACTAATGCTCCGGCATATTTTATGAATCTGATGAACAAGGTATTTATGGAATACTTGGACAAGTTTGTCGTGGTGTTCATCGATGACATACTGATATTCTCCAAGAACGAAGAGGAACACAAGGTACACCTGCGTCTAGTTCTGGAGAAACTTCGAGAGCATAAGCTATATGCAAAGTTCAGCAAATGTGAGTTTTGGTTGAAGGAAGTCGGATTCCTCGGACACATCATCTCAGGAGAAGGAATAGCAGTGGACCCCGCCAAGGTCGCAGCAGTCACCGAATGGCTAGAACCCACTTGAGTCAAGGAGATCCGCAGTTTCCTCGGACTTGCCGAATATTACCGGAGGTTCATTGAGAATTTCTCAAAGATCGCCAAGCCCATGACAGAGTTGTTGAAGAAGGAATCCAAGTATATTTGGACTCAGGAATGTGAAACCAGTTTTGAAGAGCTGAAGAAACATCTTGTTACAGCCCCAGTACTGATATTGCCAAACATTTGGAAGGATTTCCAGGTTTATTGTGACGCTTCTCGTCAAGGACTTGGAGGAGTGCTCAAGCAAGAAGGCAAAGTTGTAGCCTATGCATCCAGACAGCTCAAACCTCAAGAGTAGAATTATGCCACACATGACTTGGAACTAGCAGCCGTAGTGCACGCTCTCAAGACCTGGAGACATTTCCTGATCGGAAATAGTTGTGATCTTTACACTGATTACAAGAGCCTGAAATATATCTTCACGCAGAAGGAGTTGAACCTCAGACAGAGGCGATGGCTAGAGTTGATCAAGGACTATGACATGAGATTGCATTATCACCCAGGCAAGGCAAATATTGTAGCCAATGCGTTGAGCCGCAAGAGTTATGTGAACATGCTCATAGCTGGAGGATTACCCCAGGAGTTAGTCGATGTCCTCCGAGAGCTCAAATTGGAGATAGTTCGAAGAGGATTTGTTGCCACTCTGGAAATTCAGTCTACTTTGACAGAAAAGATCCGCGAAGCACAGAAATCAGACAAGGAGATAGCTGAGATTAAGCAGAAAATGGAAGACGGGAAGGCTAAAGGTTTTCGTGAGCATGAACACGGAACTTTATTGTTTGAGGATCACATCTATGTGCCCAACGATCCCAAACTCAGGAAGTTGATACTTCAGGAGGCCCATGATTCCCCTTACTCGATACACCCCGGCAACACCAAGATGTATTTGGATCTGAAAGACAGTTTCTGGTGGACAGGATTGAAGAAAGACATTTCCGAGTTCGTAGCAATATGCGATGTTTGTCAGCGAGTAAAAGCTGAGCATCATAAGCCAGCAGGTTTGCTCCAACCTCTGCCGATACCCGAGTGGAAATGGGAAAAGCTTGGTATGGACTTCATCACAGGATTACCCAGGACCCGTTCTGGCTATGATTCTATTTGGGTTGTGGTCGATCGTTTGACCAAGGTAGCTCACTTCATTCCGGTGAAGACTACTTACACGAGTGCCAAGCTGGCCAAGATATATATGACGAGGATCGTATGTCTGCACGGAGTACCGAAGAGCATTGTGTCCGATAGAGGGACTCAGTTCACACCGAAATTACGGCACCAACTGCATGAAACCTTGGGAACGAGATTGGAGTTCAGCACAACATTTCACCCGCAGACAGATGGACAGACCGAGAGAGTTAATCAGATCCTCGAGGACATGTTGAGAGCTTGCGCACTAGACTATGGGTCTAGTTGGGATGACAATTTACCGTATGCCGAGTTCTCATACAACAACAGCTACCAGACCAGTCTGAAGATGGCCCCTTTCGAAGCTCTATACAGAAGGAGGTGCAGAACACCGTTGATGTGGGATGGAGTTGGAGACCGACAACTTTTTGGTCCCGACCTTATCCGAGATTCTGAAGAGAAGGTCAAGCTTATTCGTGACCGACTCAAGATATCTCAGTCCAGGCAGAAGAGCTATGCCGACAGCAAAGGCAAGGAAGTAATGTACGAAGTGGGAGACCGAGCATATCTTCGGGTGTCTCCACTTCGAGGAATCAAGAGATTCGGTGTGAAAGGAAAATTAGCACCACGTTTCATTGGCCCCTACAGAATTCTTGAACGTAGAGGCGAAGTTGCATATAAACTGGAACTGTCGGAAGGATTGTCCGGAGTTCATGATGTCTTCCATGTTTCCCAGTTGAAGAAATGCCACGCTGAGATGGCCGATATTCCGTTGAGAGATACAGTGCCCCTAGAGGCCATACAACTTGACAGCAATCTGACGTATGAGGAGAAACCCGTCAGGATTCTCGAGACAGCCAACAGAGTTACCCGCAGCAAGATCATCAAGTTCTGCAAGGTGTTGTGGAGCCACCACACCGAGGAAGAAGCCACCTGGGAACGAGAAGAGGATCTTCGTCGAGACCACCCGCACCTATTTTCTAGCCAACCCAAATCTCGAGGGCGAGATTCATCTTAAGGTGGGTAGGTTTGTAACATCCCAATTTTCTTAAATTCGGATGTTAATAGATCATTCATATGCATCTCATATTTCTATGCATATTTGTGCTCTTCTGAAAATTCTATTCGTTATGTGACTGCGGGCAGTTTATTGGAGTGGAGATAATATGACTTCTCCCCCCGTCGAATTAAAGTGCATGAAGTTTTGAATTTTATTTTGGAGTCACCAATTTGGTTTTACAAATTTTCTAAACTCCGAATTATTTTAGTTGAGTTTTTCAATCTCGCCGTGTGACCTATTGCATAAAACTCATTTTCGAAGGTTTGCATTAGGTGGAACTAGGGTTCCTATATATATTATATATATATATATATTTTTTTTATATGTATATTAGTTGTATATATTATTCTGTTTTTTTCCTAAGTATTCTAGTGTACATATATATATTAGTACATATTTTTTCTAGTATTTGTTAGCTAGGAAATATATTTTATAGTTTTTTTCTCTTTCTTTTAGCTGCTGTTTGTTCTTTTTTCAAAAAAAAAATATATAGAACTAGCTGGCCAGGCCGAGCCAGCACCGAGCCAGGCTCAGCCCAGCCAGCCCCTAGAGCCAGGACGAGCCCCATGCATCCACGTCCCAGCACCGAAACAGCCCCACCCGAACTCTCCTCCCCTATTCTCTCCTTTCTTTTCTCTCTCTCTCCTCTCTTTTCCTTCCCTGCCCAACCCGAGACCGCACCCTCCCAGCGATTCCCTCCCTTTCCTTCTCTCTGCCCAGACCGAGACTTCCCCAGTTCTCCCCCTCCTCCTTCCTTGTCCATCTCTCTCCACCGCCTCCCTCCTCTCTCACCCGAGCTGCCGTCACCTTCCTTCTCTCACCCGAACCAAGACCGGCTCCTTCTCTCCCGCGATCTCCTTCCCCGAAGCTCCCTCCCCTTCCATAGCCACCCCTCCCCAAGGCCTATATAAACCCCCCTTCCCCTCGGCTACCCCTCCCCAACCCTAGCCACCGCCGCCACGTCACCCCACCGCGCCTCCACGAGCCGCCGCCGCCGCCACGGGCAACAACAGCAGCAGCCGAGGCTGCACTTCGGCCTCGCCAGGAGGAGCTCCCCCGAGCTCTCCCTCTCCACCGCCGCCTCCCTCCGCGGAGGAGGAACCACTCTCCCGCCGCCCGACGTCTCCACCGCCGGAGCT
>NC_058520.1:274756837-274764337 GCF_904849725.1 Hordeum vulgare subsp. vulgare
GAGTTCTCTGGTGGCCGACTTCGGCGAGGTGCAGAGGGAGGAGGAGGTGGGGAGAGGCGGTGGTTTCAACTGGAATGGAGCAAGGAGGCCATGGGGGTTCTTATAGAGGCGACGGGAGGTGCTGGGAGGGAAAGAGCTTCGCGAATCCCGGAGGTGGGGATTCCTCTGTCCATGGCAAGGAAAGCTTTTGTGACGTGAGGGAGAGGCAGAGGAGGAAGAAGATCTTGTTGGGCCAGAGAAAAGGAAAGGTCTTAATGGGCCACCTGGAGTTTTCCAAATAAAAGTGATTCCTTTCCTATTTTTAAAACTAGGAAAGTAAAACGATAAAAGGGAATTCAAATCAATTCGGAATAAAGAGTTTCTATATACTAAAATTATCAGAAAAAATAAAATATAAATGATGGGCATTTTTCCACGGCAAAAATAAAAACTTCAGAAAAAATTATTTTCACAAAATTGCCTAAAAGATTTATTTTCGTTTGCAAATAATTTTCAAATGACCCTCTAAGTTTTAGGGTTCAAATAACCTTCAAAATGCCCATGTGTTTGACTGTCATGTTCCTCCTCTCTTTTTTTGTTTGTAAGAATTATTTTCCGGCACTTCTTGCACGAAGAAAACAAATAGAAATGCAAAAGAAAATTTTCAAAGAATTCAAATGCCAATATCTCCGTTCAAATTATTTATAGTTGAAGAAGTCATGTCATCTTCTCTCTTTGCTTTTAAATGATTGAATTTGAATTCACCGGAGAAGGGGAAAGTCATTTTATTTCCTCTCATTCAAAGTTTTTGAAAAGTTTCAAATTTCACTCAAGTTTCAATCACTCAAGCAAACAAACAATCAAGCTAATAATTTTATTAACATTCCAAAATTTGCGATGTTACAAATCTACCACACTTAAAATGAATCTCGTCCTCGAGATTAGGAAGGGCTAGAAAGAAAAGGTTAGGGTTTGGGGGTCTTCTAACAAATGCAATCTCCGGCAAGGTGGGATGCTACCACACTTAAAATGAGAGATACTGGTCCCTCAAAATGCTTTAGCGATCCTCTAGGGTTTTGGCAACTGACATCGCACAGTCTTCATATTAAATCCTTCGGTGATGCTCTCCCGTTGATATAAGCTTCTTTCGTCACAGGGTCTTCTTAACTGACAGTCTCGTGGTCAATTCTAAATAACCTATCGATGGTTCTCATGGTGGTCTACCATTTGTGGTTATCATGCAGAGAAAGGGGTCTTGTCTTCATCCTCACCTTAAAATTTCCTACGCGTGACAACAAATGCCATGTACGTGGGGCTTTCATCATACCATTCTAAGGCTTAAACAAAAGCTTCAAAGAACGTCGTCTCTCTCTATGGGTAAGTCTCTCAGATTTACCATTCCGAATAGCAAGATAAATGATAAGAGTAAGTCGTCATGGTGATCAATCCATTCCGCACCCAAATCATTTCTCTGTATAAGGTTTAGCGAATCTCGCATTCTAACACTCGAGCATCTTCACAAGCGTTGCAGAATTTCCCTTGTCCACGAACGAAGTTCGGATAATCCATTGGTTCTGCAAGCTGAACGAAACATCTATCGTATCTTCACAACTCTCAGGTTTTCGTATGCTCCTAAGAAAATGTTTGCTGATCCATCATAGCTTCTTTCCATAAATCATATTCAGTTCATAATCAATCCTTTATTACATCCTTATTTTCTTCAAAAACTCCAATTCAAAAGTATTTTATTACAAATGCTGCCATCCACATGGTTCGGTATGGTCGAGCATTTCTGCCAACTTTATTCATCTGCCTCTCTTGGAGGTACTTTAGTTCCACTCGAACTTTCCAATGTGGTCCTTGAAATCATCCATCTTTTGCTTCATCATGGTGGTCATGAGCTTCATCTCCATCATCTCCGCACGTACTTCACTCAGGTATTCCTGGGTATGACGGAGTCTTGCTTCAAGGATTTCTCCGATCTGACGTATAGCTTCCATGGCAGCTTCACGAATAGCATCAAAGAAGGTTGCTCGTGGTACACGTGAAATGAAAAAGTATTGCCCCATAGTCTTTGGACAAACTCCTTTCACATGGTGGAGGTGTACTTCCACGTACCAAAGTTCCACTCCACTTTCCATGAATGGGTAGCCTTTGTAGACTGCATCTCCTTCAAGTTGAATGTGCTTCATCATGTCCTTCAGAATTTTCGGGTAATCATGATCACTGGTCAGGGTCATGATCGTTTCTGGGCCCTTGAGGAATGACTCGTAGAGAGTTGCCATATGCAGGTGTCAGTAAATAGGTACTCAGAGGAATGTATGTGTCTCCTTGGTAATTATGGCACATTCCTACTCAGTGGATCCTGTGGGTTTACCGATTACTACCACACTTAAATGAATTATGCTCATGCCTGCACAGACCATATTTTCTCATATCCTCATAATGTTCAGAGATCTTTGCTCGTAGAGAAACAACGCATACATTTTCAACATAGGCAATCATGAGACAATAAATTCCATTTATTCATGATGTTATTACAATCTCAGGGACTTCTGTTACAAAAATTTCACTCCATGATCTCAATGAAAAACAAGAGTGCTTCAGATCACACTTATTGCCCTGGTCAAAACTTAGCTACTCCATTCTAGCTTTCTTCCTTTGCGGACAATAGCTAGCAAAATGTCCTGCTTCCTTGCAACGAAAGCAAATGAGTTCTGACAAGTCTCGAGGCTTCTTAGCTTTTGCTTTTGCTCCTTGGGTTTCCGGCCTCCTTCCTGAGCACATGTATTTGTGGTGGCCAAATTCCACGCACTTGTAACATGACTCAGGTCTATATCTACAGAGATTTGGCTCTTCCGAGGGTACTTTTTCTTCTTTCTGGACTCCTTCATTTTGGCCAGTTCTTCTATTTCAAGTGGATCAAACTCCACTTCTTCCGTCGGGAAGTTTCCCAGATACTTTTGGCTTCTCTTCGTGCAATCCTGTGAATAATGTCCTTCTTCTCCACAAAAGCAGCATGCATTGGAGAAAAATCTGGTCAGACCTTGTCCATCAGGGTCTTCAATATATTCGTTCATCACCGGTTCTTCTAGAATCTTCTTTTTGACGGTTTCCGTCACTGCATCTTTCTGCTGCTTGACAACTTGTTGCACCTTGGGGTAAATGTGACACTGAGCTGGGTAGTGGGTGGTTCCTTCACAAAGAAAACAAGTCAGCTGACTACTTGGGCACTCCTCAGCTGGGTGATTTTCTTCACAATGAGTGCATCCATCCTTGTGTTCTTCCTGGGTGTGTCCTATTTCTCCACAGATATTGCATGCACAAGTCCTCTCCTTCGGATTATCATAGCACTTCTGAATAAGTCGGGATCTTAACAGAGTGTTCTTGAATTCGTCCCAACTTTCTGCTCCACTAAATCCTTGTATGGCATGGTGCATTTTCCACCAGATAGCAGCACTTTGTGTAAAGTACTAAAGAGCGTGTTCCACTTCATGCTTCCTTGAGACCAAGTTGATCCCGAAGTGGTTCTCCATGTTCTGAATCCATATTTCAGCCTCCAGCTGGGTCATTGGTCCAGAGACTACAAGTCCAGCTTCATACTCCATCTGGTAGAGTTGAGGTTTTGGGGATGAGACGGGTAAGAGAGGGACGGAGATACACACAATACAAACGATATTTTGAGAATAGGTTTTATTTGTGGCTGTCGGAAAACACACGCCAATGACGGCTCACAAATCATCGTAACTAACGTGGGTATATAACTAGGGTTTGGACTTCTAATAGTCATATAAATATTCGAACGCTTCAGGGTCTTCGAGTTCTTCGGGTCTTGAGAGTCTTCAATTGGTGCACCTTCAATTCTTCAAATGCATGTTGAAATCCTCTTTCCTTTGAAGTACAACTCTATTGATTCTTCATGGGGTCAAAGAGGTAAGGGGATTGTATAACTAGTGGAGGTGAGAGAGAATATTTGATGAAATCAGAAGAGATGAGAAGTGAAAGGTGTTCTCGAAAATAAGATTTTTGAGAGATCCTATCCTAAGAAGTTTCCAGTTTCTAGGGTCACGTCCTACAGTCAACATGTGCTCTGATACCATTTCTGTAGCGACCCGACTCAAGATGAGTCAAGCCTCTCTATTTCTGTGACATCCCTGGATCAGTATGCTAGCACACACAGTACATCAATGTATATATCAAAGTGCAATGACATGTAAATAGCGTAAAACTGATATATACCTTAAATATCTCAGCGGAAGCAGTCAAGGGAGTGGAGTCGCAATAAACACCAACAGCAAGTTGAGTGTAGACCATAACCCTGAATCGTACTCTTACTCGTCGAAGAAAAATATCTGCAACATAAGACGTTGCAGCCGTGTAGGTCAGCATATTGAATATGCCGGCAAGTCACATAAGAGAGGGGTGAAAAGTAATCATCTATACTATATGCATATATGGCAGGTGGGGCTATAAGTTTTTAGCGAAAAGCAAGTTTTCTCCTACATTAAGAGAGGGCTAGAAGCAAAATGTTACTACATTGTTGGTTGTTAACGAGATGGTTCCGCCAACCAGTTCTCGTACCCGAGTTGTCAATAATTACCCTCATCAAATATATTTAATGGTGTTGAGAAATCCAGATAACTTCAGTTCCTTTGGCTCAAGTTGTCCATGACCGTGGACACGGCTAATCGATTAGGTTTGAGTACTCTGCAGAGTTTTGCACACATTCCCCACAAGATTTGATCGCCTCCGTGTATGTCCTCGCACTTCAGGGTGTTTGAAGATCTGATGATCAAAACATGGTCTTTCAACGGGTCCCTCTGAATCCCTGTCGGTGCCCATCCAATCCTACCGTTCTTCTACATCTGCTAGCACCGCCTGTCCAGAGTCGCCGCGTTGTCCAACCAAGCAAGAGCCCATAATGACTTGTGGCTGTGCAGGTAAGCCTTGGGTCTTGAAAATATCCATTCGTCTCTTTGAGCCTGGGTGAAGCTTTCCGCAGGATGTCATGGCCTCTCCAGCATCCCGGGTCATCCAGTGGGTTCTCCATGGAGCCGATCAACCGTCCTTCACCCAGAGTTGCATTGCGTCCGATGTCTTGAAAATCTTGTCTTAACCGGTCTTGATTATTTAATCAACCTCGCATCACTCGTGTTATGCACTCAACCGAAATCCCGTCTACTCAAGCATAGCAATATGAAATTTGTCGTCCCGGGGCCAAGTATCGGGGTTGTTGTGTGCCTACCACATGATACTACTACCTTTACTAAAATTTCCAAGTACCTAAGCAGCATGCAATTGGGCATAGGATGGTAGAACTACGATGCATAAACATAGGTGATAGTATGATCAAAGTGACTTGCCTGGTGATGTTGATGAAGAAGAATTTCTCGAGAAATGACTTGATAGACTACTCGTCACTCTCCGAGGAAATCTATATAACGAACATATCATTCACATAAGCACTCATACTAGCAATCATTCTAGCAATCAAAACAAAAGAGAGAGCGAATAAGAATCCGAAAGAAACTTCAAATAAGACATGGGAGTCTTCTACTACGTCAAACACTAAATAGTTTTTTTTTCTAACAGAAAAATAATAACAAGGAACTAAGATATAAGTTTAACTAACATAAAATAAATTACTTTTCACAAAACTTTTTCAAAGTATTTCCAAACGGGTTTTGAAACAGTGGTGAAACCAATTGCAAGTTACTAAGGAACTAGAATTGATTTCATGAAAACAAATAAAAATAAAAACATGTTGCAAACCTACTGTTAACTAACAGAAACAAAACATAATCTTTCTGAAATATAAAAGAAAAATAATTTCAAACAATTTACAGAAAAAGAAATAGCCATAGTCCTAAAAGAGGTGAAATAGAAATTGTTTCACAAGAAACCATGAGCTAAAATACTCAAACAAATCTGAAATTTTTACCACTAATACATAAGATAACTAGTGATCAGTAGCAAAAGGAATCAAATTAAAATCTATTTCTAAACTCCTAGAATAGGAAAAACAAGGTTTAAACTAAATCTGATCTAACTCAAATTTTCAAATTTCAAACATAGACAAATTATATATTTTTAAAACCTACAGGAAATTTGTGAGCTACTGGAAAAAGAATCAACTCTATTGGACTTATGGATCAAAAGTTATGGGCTAAACAAGATTGGAACTTTTATGTTTTTGGAACTAAATCTGAAAAATAAAACAAACAGGGAATCCATGTGGCGGCTTCTGATTGGCTGATGGGTGTGCGTTGTATAGGCTAAACAGCGGATGGCCGAAATATAAGAAAATGCTTTGGTTCAATTAACTGATGGACCGGATCTTTAAGAAAACCGAAAAGGTATGCCCCTATGTAATCTACACCGTAGATCCTGATCTAATAGGCAAACTAAAAAAACAGGAGGAGGAGGAGTCTTACCGTGGATGAATGCAGCAGTGGCTGCTCCGGCGGTGGGGAGCTTCGCTGTCGGGGGAAGAGGGCACTCCGGCGGGGTGGGGTTGATCTCCCGCGGGGGAGGCGCCGACGAGGCTCCAGGGAAGGTTCGGCAGGGAGTGGGGCGACGGGGTGGAGTTTCCTGGCGAAGAGCTCCTGGTCGGGGCGAGGTGGAGGAGCAGCAGCTCCCAACGAGGCTGCAGGGCGAGGGGTGGGGTGGGGTGGTGCGGTGGAGGAGGGGCCGAAGTGGTGGGGAGGCGCGGCAGGGAGGGGAGGGAGTGCAGGGGCGATGTGGTGGGGCTCCGGTGAGTTCTCTGGTGGCCGAGTTCGGCGAGGAGCAGGGGGAGGAGGATGTGGGGAAAGGCGGTGGTTTCGACGGGAATGGAACGAGGAGGCCATGGGGGTTCTTATAGAGGCGACGGGAGGTGCTGGGAGGGAAAGAGCTTCGCGAGTCCCGGAGGTGGGGATTCCTCTGTCCATGGCAAGGAAAGCTTCTGTGACGTGAGGGAGAGGCAGAGGAGGAAGAAGATCTTGTTGGGCCAGAGAAAAGGAAAGGTCTTAATGGGCCACCTGGAGTTTTCCAAATAAAAGTGATTCCTTTCCTATTTTTAAAAGTAGGAAACTAAAACGATAAAAGGGAATTCAAATCAATTTGGAATAAAGTGTTTCTATATACTAAAATTATGAGAAAAAAGAAAATATAAATGATGGGCATTTTTCCACGGCAAAAATAAAAACTTCAGAAAAAATTATTTTCACAAAATTGCCTAAAAGATTTATTTTCTTTTGCAAATAATTTTCAAATGACCCTCTAAGTTTTAGGGTTCAAATAAGCTTCAAAATGCCCATGTGTTTGAGGGTGATGTTCCTCCTCTCTATTTTTGTTTGCAAGAATTATTTTCTGGCACTTCTTGCACGAAGAAAACCAATAGAAATGCAAAAGAAAATTTTGAAAGAATTCAAATGCAAATATCTCCGTTCAAATTATTTATAGTTGAAGAAGTCATGTCATCTTCTCTCTTTGCTTTTAAATGATTGAATTTGAATTCACCGGAGAAGGGGAAAGTCAATT
>NC_058520.1:274771837-274796837 GCF_904849725.1 Hordeum vulgare subsp. vulgare
ATCTAAAGCGGAGCTACGAATAAAAAGATATGATCAAAAGAAGTTTGAATATGAGTGTTAACAAATTTCAAAATTTGAAAATTTTAAAAATCTGACATGATAGTTTCACCGGATAGGTGGGATCAAGACGAAACTCTAGGCATTGGTTTCATCTAATTCGGATAAACGAGTAAAAAGTTATGGCTACTTGAAAAATCAGGGCCAAGCTGTTTTACGGAAGAAAAATACTATGTCTAAAAGAATTCTAGGACTAATGTGTAAATACAGAGACTAATTGATAAATCTAATTACTCTACCGTATACTAGTGTACGAATACTAGTCTAGAAATAATAAATTACGGGAGTATGAAAAAATACGAAGAGAAATACCTTTAGAATGCAGAAAAGAGATAATTCCAAAAAGGAGACGACTTCAAGAAATCCCGCCGAAGAGAAGAAAACATTTTTATTTAATAAATCTAGTCAAACCAAAAGATTGATTTAACTCGAAGTAGATGATTTTTGAATGCTCCTATGGGTCTATATTTATAGGTGGAAAGAAGGTCTAAAGGTCAATAGCTAGGCAATGTGGGACTAAACATATACGTAAGATAGACAAATTAGAAAAAAGAGAGAAGAAGTGCCGCATGGGCTGAAAGACTTCGGCCAGCCGCGGCCTTTTTTTTTATGAACAATTTTTTTATTTAAAAAAAGAGTGAAGAAAAACGTATAAACGAAATAGAGGGAACATTTTATATAGGCATAGTATATATCAAAATTTTCAGAATAAAATTTCCTATAGCATGAACATATTTTCAAGACCAAATAAAATACTTTATAAAAAAATATGTTTTTGCAACAAGTTTAAAATGAAAAGGAATTTGAATTTCACATAAATTGCAAATACTTAAAATTTGAATCGAGGCATTGTCTCTGAATTTTGGAGTGTCATTTTCCTCCTCTCATTTGATTTTTTTTATCAGAGGGTACTGAAAATATTCAAAGTCAAAATTGAAAAGGGATTCAAAATAGAAAAATTTGGGTAAGTCATTTTATTCCCTCTCATTAATTGTTTTGAAGAACTTTCAAATTCCACTCAACTTTCAATCACTCAAACAAACGAACAATCAATCTAATAATTATATTAACATTCCAAAATTTATAATTTTGAGATGTTACAAACTACCACACTTAAAATGAATCTCGTCCTCGAGATTCGAAGAGGCTAGAATGAAAAGGTTTAGGTTTTGGAGGTCTTCTAACAAATCCAATCTCCTACAAAGTGGGGTGCTACCACACTTAAAATGAGACTTACCAGTCCCTCAAATTTTTAGCAATCCTCTGGGATCTTGGCATCTCACTCCTCACGTTCTTCATGGTAACCACATTGGTGAAGCTCTTCCATTTTATTCATAATGTTTTCCATCAAAATCGAGTGCTCTTCTGTTGATATAAGCTTCTTCCGTCACTGGCTCTTCTTAACTGACAAGTCTCGTGACCATTCTAAATAACCTATCGGTGATTCTCATGGTGGTCTACCATTTCTGGTTATCCTGCAGTGAGAAGGGTCTTGGTTTCATCCTCGCCGTAAAATTTCCTACGCGTGACAACAATTGCCATGTACATGGGGCTTTCATCATACCGTTCTAAGGCTTAAACAAAAGCTTCAAAGAGTGGCGTCTCTCTCTATGGGTAAGTCTCTTAGATTTACCATTCCTAATAGCAAGAGAATGAAAAGAGTAAGTCGTCATGGTGATCAATCCATTCCACACCCAAATCATTACTCTGTATAAGGTTTAGTGAATCTCGTATTCTAACACTTGGGCATCCTCACAAGCGTTGCAGAATTTCTCTTGTCCACGAACGAAGTTCGGATAATCCATTGATTCTGCAAGCTGAATAAAACATCTATCGTAACTTCACAACTCTCAGGTTTTTCGTATGCTCCTAAGAAAAACATTTGCTGATCCATCATAGTTTATTCCTTCATCCTCTTGGGGCAACCTTCATGAAATCTTGAGATGCATCCTTGTTACCGGTTGTATTCCTTGAACTGATTTTCCCTTCCATTGGTCTGTGTACCAACAAAAGTGTTTGTTCCTCATATTAAATCTCTCCTCAAATTTCCAATTCCAAGGTACACTATTCTTCTGTTGTCACCCCATAGTTTGATATGATCCAACATTTCCTCCGACTCTATTCAGTGGGTTTGGCTTCTTGGTATGCATGGTACATTCCTACTCCTTGGGTCATGTGGGTTTACCGATTACTACCACACTTAAAATGAAATATACTCATGTCTTCATAGACCATATTTTCTCATATCCTCGAAATAGTCAGAGATATTTGTTCATAGAGAAATAACTCATACAATTTCGACATAGGAAACCATGACACATAAATTCCATTGATCCATGAAGTTATTACAATCTTAGAGACTTCCGTTACGAAATTTAACTCCATAATCTCATGAAAACAAGAGTGCTTCATGTCACACTTATTGCCATTGTCAAAACTTAACTACTCCATTTTAGCTTTCTTCCCCTATGGACAATTACTAGCATAATGTCCCTCTTCCTTGCAATGGAAACATATGAGTTCCGACAAGTCTCGGGGCTTCTTGGTGTTTTCCATTACTCCTTGGTTTTCCTGCTTCCTTCTTGGGCACATATCGTTGTAGTGGCCCAATTCCTTACACTTGAAACCTCTAATATGACTCAGGTCTTCCTGTGTCGGGATTTGACTCTGGCTGGTGTACTTTGTCTTCTTTCCGGACGGCTTCATTTTGGTTATTACTTCCATTTCAAGTGGATCCAACTCTACTTTTTCTGTTGGGAAGTCTCCCAGATATTAATGGCTTTCCTTCATGCATTCTCCGAGAAATGTCCTTATTCTCCACATGAGTAGTAGGCATCGGAGAAAAATCTAGTTAGGCTTTGTCTATCAGGGTCTTCTATATGTTCCTTCATCACAGGTTCTACTAGAATCTTCTTCTTGAGGGTTGCCTGTTGAGGAACGTCGCATGGGAAACAAAAAATTTCCTACGCGCACGAAGAACTATCATGGTGATGTCCATCTACGAGAGGGGATGAGTGATCTACGTACCCTTGTAGATCGTACAGCAGAAGGTTAGTGAACGCGGTTGAAGTGGAACGTACCCTTGTAGATCGTACCCTTGTAGATCGTACAGCAGAAGTGGAACGTCCTCACGTCCCTCGATCCGCCCCGCGAACAATCCCGCGATCAGTCCCACGATCTAGTACCGAACGGACGGCACCTCTGCGTTCAGCACACGTACAGCTCGACGATGATCTCGGCCTTCTTCATCCAACAAGAGAGACGGAGAGGTAGAAGAGTTCTCCGGCAGCGTGACGACGCTTCGGAGGTTGGTGATGACCTTGTCTCAGCAGGGCTCCGCCCAAGCTCCGCAGCAACGCGACCTAGAGGAAAAACTGTGGAGGTATGTGGTCGGGCTGCCGTGGAAAAGTCGTCTCAAATCAGCCCTAAAACCTCCGTATATATAGGTGGGAGGGAGGGGACCTTGCCTTGGGGATCAAGGAGCCCCAAGGGGGTCGGCCGAGTCCAAGGGGGAAGGCTCCCCCCCAAACCGAGTTGGACTTGGTTTGGTGGGTGGGAGTCCTTCCTTCCCTTCCCACCTCCTCTTTTTTTTCTTTTCTCTTTGATTTTCTTTCCTAGGCGCATAGGGCCCTTTTGGGCTGTCCCACCAGCCCACTAAGTGCTGGTGTGCCACCCTCAAGGCCTATGGGCTTCCCCGGGGTGGGTTGCCCCCCCCGGTGAACTCCCGGAACCCATTCGTCATTCCCGGTAACTCCGAAAACCTTCCGGTAATCAAACGAGGTCATCCTATATATCAATCTTCGTTTCCGGACCATTCCGGAAACCCTCGTGACATCCGTGGTCTCATTCGGGACTCCGAACAACATTCGGTAACCAACCATATAACTCAAATACGCATAAAACAATGTCGAACCGTAAGTGTGCAGACCCTGTGGGTTCGAGAACTACGTAGACATGACCCGAGAGACTCCTCGGTCAATATCCAATAGCGGGACCTGGATGCCCATATTGGATCCTACATATTCTACGAAGATCTTACCGTTTGAACCTCAGTGCCAAGGATTCATATAATCCCGTATGTCATTCCCTTTGTCCTTCGGTATGTTACTTGCCCGAGATTCGATCGTCAGTATCCGTATACCTATTTCAATCTCGTTCACCGGCAAGTCTCTTTACTCGTTCCGTAATACAAGATCCCGCAACTTTCACTAAGTCACATTGCTTGCAAGGCTTGTGTGTGATGTTGTATTACCGAGTGGGCCCCGAGATACCTCTCCGTCACACGGAGTGACAAATCCCAGTCTTGATCCATACTAACTCCACTAACACCTTCGGAGATACCTGTAGAGCATCTTTATAGTCACCCAGTTACATTGCGATGTTTGATACACATAAGGCATTCCTCCGGTGTCAGTGAGTTATATGATCTCATGGTCATAGGAATAAATACTTGACACGCAGAAAACAGTAGCAACAAAATGACACGATCAACATGCTACGTCTATTAGTTTGGGTCTAGTCCATCACGTGATTCTCCTAATGACGTGATCCAGTTATCAAGCAACAACACTTTGTTCATAATCAGAAGACACTGACTATCTTTGATCAACTAGCTAGCCAACTAGAGGCTTGCTAGGGACGGTGTTCTGTCTATGTATCCACACATGTAAATGAGTCTTCATTCAATACAATTATAGCATGGATAATAAACGATTATCTTGATACAGGAATTATAATAATAACTATATTTATTATTGCCTCTAGGGCATAATTCCAACAGTCTCCCACTTGCACTAGAGTCAATAATCTAGCCCTCACATCATCATGTGAATTACATTGTAATAAATCTAACACCCATACAGTTCTGGTGTTGATCATGCTTTGGCCGTGGAAGAGGTTTAGTCAGCGGGTCTGCTACATTCAGATCCGTGTGCACTTTCCATATATTTACGTCCTCTCCCTCGACGTAGTCGCGGATGAGGTTGAAGCGTCGTTTGATGTGTCTAGTCTTCTTGTGAAACCGTGGTTCCTTTGCTAATGCAATGGCACCCGTGTTGTCACAGAACAAGGTTATTGGATTCAGTGCGCTTGGCACCACTCCAAGATCCGTCATGAACTGCTTCATCCAGACACCCTCCTTAGCCGCCTCCGAGGCAGCCATGTACTCCGCTTCACATGTAGAATCTGCTACGACGCTTTGCTTGGAACTGCACCAGCTGACCGCACCCTCATTAAGAATAAATACCTATCCGGTTTGCGACTTAGAGTCGTCCGGATCTGTGTCAAAGCTTGCATCGACGTAACCTTTTACGGCGAGCTCTTCGTCACCTCCATACACTAGAAACATCTCCTTAGTCCTTTTCAGGTACTTCAGGATATTCTTGACCGCTGTCCAGTGATCCACTCCTGGATTACTCTGGAACCTACCTGCCATACTTATGGCGAGGCTAACATACGGTCTAGTGCACAACATTGCATACATGATAGAACCTATGGCTGAAGCATAGGGGACGGAGCGCATATGCTCTCTATCTTCATCAGTTGCTGGGCACTGAGTCTTACTCAATCTCGTACCTTGTAAAACTGGCAAGAACCCTTTCTTGGACTGTTCCATTTTGAACCTCTTCAAAACTTTATCAAGGTATGTGCTTTGTGAAAGTCCTATCAGGCGTTTTGATCTATCCCTATAGATCTTAATGTCTAGAATGTAAGCAGCTTCTCCTAGGTCCTTCATAGAGAAACTCTTATTCAAGTAATCCTTTATGCTCTCTAAAAACTCCGCGTTGTTTCCAATCAGCAATATGTCATCCACATATAATATTAGAAACGCTACATAGCTCCCACTCACTTTCTTGTAAATACAAGATTCTCCAACCACTTGTATAAACCCAAATGCTTTGATCACCTCATCAAAGCGTTTGTTCCAACTCCGATATGCTTGCACCAGTCCATAACTGGATCGGTGGAGCTTGCACACCTTGTTAGCATTCTTAGGATCGACAAAACATTCGGGTTGTATCATATACAACTCTTCCCTAAGGAAACCGTTAAGGAACGCCGTTTTGACATCCATCTGCCAGATTTCATAATCGAAAAATGCAGCTATTGCTAACATGATTCTGACGGACTTAAGCATCGCTACGGGTGAGAATGTCTCATCATAGTCAACTCCTTGAACTTGTGAAAAACCCTTTGCCACAAGTCGAGCTTTATAAACGGTCACATTGCCGTCAGCGTCCGTCTTCCTCTTAAAGATCCATTTGTTCTGAATAGCCTTGCAGCCCTCAGGTAGTACCTCCAAAGTCCACACTTTGTTCTCATACATGGATCCTATCTCGGACTTCATGGCTTCTAGCCATTTGTTGGAATCTGGGCCCACCATTGCTTCTTCATAAATTGCAGGTTCATTGTTGTCTAACAACATGATTGATAAGACGGGATTACCATGCCACTCTGGAGCAGCACGTGGTCTCGTCGACCTGCGTGGTTCGACAGAAACTTGAACTGGAGTTTCATGATCATCATCATTAACTTCCTCCTCAACCGGCGTCGCAACGACAAAGGTTTCCCCTTGCCCTGTGCCACTATCCAGAGGGATGAGAGGTTCGACAACCTCGTCAAGTTCTATCTTCCTCCCACTCAATTCTCTCGAGAGAAACTCCATCTCGAGAAAAGCTCTGTTTTTAGCAACTAACACTTTGCCCTTGGATTTGAGATAGAAGGTGTACCCAACTGTCTCTTTTGGGTAACCTATGAGGACGCATTTTTCCGCTTTGGGTTCCAGCTTTTTAGGCTGAAGCTTTTTGACATAAGCATCACATCCCCAAACTTTAAGAAACGACAACTTTGGCCTTTTGCCATACCACAGTTCGTATGGTGTCGTCTCAACGGATTTTGATCGTGCCCTATTTAAAGTGAATGCAGCTGTTTCTAATGCATAACCCCAAAACGATAACGGCAAATCAGTAAGAGACATCATAGATCGCACCATTTCTAATAGAGTACGATTACGACGTTCGGACACACCATTACGCTGTGGTGTTCTAGGCGGTGTTAACTGTGAAACAATTCCACATTGTCTTAAGTGAGTACCAAACTCAAAACTCAGATATTCACCCCCACGATCAGACCGTAGGAACTTGATCTTCTTGTTACGATGATTTTCCACTTCACTCTGAAATTGCTTGAACTTTTCAAATGTTTCAGACTTGTGCTTCATCAAGTAGACATAACCATATCTACTCAAATCGTCAGTGAAGGTGAGAAAATAACGATATCCGCCGCGTGCCTCCACGCTCATCGGACCACACACATTGGTATGTATGATTTCCAATAAGTCACTTGCACGCTCCATTGTTCCAGAGAACGGAGTTTTAGTCATCTTGCCCATGAGGCATGGTTCGCACGTGTCAAGTGAATCAAAGTCAAGTGACTCCAAAAGTCCATCAGCATGGAGTTTCTTCATGCGCTTTACACCAATATGACCTAAGCGGCAGTGCCACAAAAACATGGTGCTATCATTGTTAACTCTAACTCTTTTGGTCTCAATGTTATGTATATGCGTATCGCTATCAAGATTCAATATGAACAATCCTCTCACATTAGGTGCATGACCATAAAAGATGTTACTCATAGAAATAGAACAACCATTATTCTCTGACTTAAAAGAGTAACCGTCTCGCAATAAACAGGATCCAGATATAATGTTCATGCTCAACGCAGGCACTAAATAACAATGATTTAAGTTCATCACTAATCCTGATGGTAATTGAAGTGAAACTGTGCCGACGGCGATTGCATCAACCTTGGAACCATTTCCTACGCGCATCGTCACTTCATCTTTCGCCAGCCTTCGTCTATTCCGCAGTTCCTGTTTCGAGTGGCAAATATGAGCAACAGAACCGGTATCGAATACCCAGGAACTACTACGAGAGCCGGTTAAGTACACATCAATAACATGTATATCAAATATACCTGATTTTTCTTTGGCCGCCTTCTTATCTGCCAGATACTTGGGGCAATTGCGCTTCCAGTGACCCATACCCTTGCAATAGTAACACTCGGTTTCAAGCTTAGGTCCAGCTTTGGGTTTCGTCGTCGGATTGGCAACAGGCTTGCCGCTCTTCTTCGAATTACCCTTCTTGCCTTTGCCGTTTCTCTTGAAACTAGTGGTCTTATTCACCATCAACACTTGATGCTCTTTATGGAGTTCAGACTATGCGACTTTCAGCATCGCAAACAACTTGCCGGGAGACTTGTTCATCCCTTGCATGTTGTAGTTCAACACAAAGCCTTTATAGCTTGGCGGCAGTGATTGAAGGATTCTGTCAGTGATAGCCTCTTGTGGGAGTTCAATCCCCAGCTTAGCTAGACGGTTTGAGTACCCAGACATTTTGAGCACATGTTCACTGACAGACGAGTTTTCCTCCATCTTGCAAGCATAGAATTTATCGGAGGTCTCATACCTCTCGATCCGGGTGTTCTTCTGAAAGATAAACTTCAACTCCTGGAACATCTCAAATGCTCCATGACGCTCAAAGCGACGTTGAAGTCCCGGTTCTATGCCATACAAGACTGCACTTTTAACTATTGAGTAGTCCTCCTTACGTGCTAACCAAGCGTTCTTAACATCCTGATCAGCCGTAGCGGGTGGTTCATCTCCTAGCGCAGCATTAAGGACATAATCCTTCTTCGCAGCTTGTTAGATTAGCTTAAGACTACGAGCCCAGTCTACAAAGTTGCTTCCATCATCTTTCAACTTAGCTTTCTCTAGGAACGTATTAAAATTCACGATGACTGTAGCGTGAGCCATGATCTACAACACAAATATATTCAAAGTGGACTTCGACTATGTTCAAGATAATTAGAGTTTAACTTAATCAAATTATTCGCTAAACTCCCACTCAAAAAATACATCTCTCTAGTCATTTGAGTGGTTCATGATCCACTTATACTAGCTCAAGTCCGATCATCACGTGAGTTGAGTATAGTTTCAGTGGTAAGCATCCCTATGCTAATCATATCATCTATATGATTCATGATCGACCTTTCGGTCTCATGTGTTCTGAGGCCATGGCTGCACATGCTAGGCTCGTCAAGCTTAACCCGAGTGTTCTGCGTGCGCAACTGTTTTGCACCCGTTCTATGTGAACGTTGAGTCTATCACACCCGATCATCACGTGGTGTCTCGAAACGACGAACTGTAGCAACGGTGCACAGTCGGGGAGAACACAATTTCGTCTTGAAATTTTAGTGAGAGATCACCTCATAATGCTACCGTCATTCTAAGCAAAATAAGGTGCATAAAAGGATTAACATCACATGCAATTCATAAGTGACATGATATGGCCATCATCACTTGCTTCTTGATCTCCATCACCAAAGCACGGGCACGATCTTCTTGTCACCAGCGCCACACCATGATCTCCATCAACGTGTTGCCATCGGGGTTGTCGTGCTACTCATGCTATTACTACTAAAGCTACATCCTAGCAAAATAGTAAACGCATCTGCAAGCACAAACGTTAGTATAAAGACAACCCTATGGCTCCTGCCGGTTGCCGTACCATCGACGTGCAAGTCGATATTTACTATTACAACATGATCATCTCATACATCCAATATATCACATCACATCATTGGCCATATCACATCACAAGCATACCCTGCAAAAACAAGTTAGACGTCCTCTAATTTTGTTGTTGCATGTTTTACGTGGTGACCTTGGGTATCTAGTAGGATCGCATCTTACTTACGCAAACACCACAACGGAGATATATGAGTTGCTATTTAACCTCATCCAAGGACCTCCTCGGTCAAATCCGATTCAACTAAAGTTGGAGAAACCAACACTTGCCAGTCATCTTTGAGCAACGGGTTACTCGTAGCGATGAAACCAGTCTCTCGTAAGCGTATGAGTAATGTCGGTCCAAGCCGCTTCAATCGAACAATACCGCGATATCAAGAAAAGGCTAAGGAGGGCAGCAAAACGCACATCACCGCCCACAAAAACTTTTGTGTTCTACTCGAGAAGACATCTACCCATGAACCTAGCTCTGATACCACTATTGGGGAACGTCGCATGGGAAACAAAAATTTTCCTACGCGCACGAAGACCTATCATGGTGATGTCCATCTACGAGAGGGGATGAGTGATCTACGTACCCTTGTAGATCGTACAGCGGAAGCGTTAGTGAACACGGTTGATGTAGTGGAACGTCCTCACGTCCCTCGATCCGCCCCGCGATCAATCCCACGATCTAGTACCGAACGGACGGCACCTCCGCGTTCAGCACACGTACAACTCAACGATGATCTCGGCCTTCTTGATCCAGCAAGAGAGACGGAGAGGTAGAAGAGTTCTCCGGCAGCGTGACGGTGCTCCGGAGGTTGGTGATGACCTTGTCTCAGCAGGGCTCCGCCCGAGCTCCGCAGAAACGCGATCTAGAGGAAAAACCGTGGAGGTATGTGGTCGGTCTGTCGTGTAAAAGTCGTCTCAAATCAGCCCTAAAACCTCCGTATATATAGGTGGGAGGGAGGGGACCTTGCCTTGGGGCTCAAGGAGCCCCAAATGGGTCGGCCGAGTCCAAGGGGGAAGGCTCCCCCCAAACCGAGTTGGACTTGGTTTGGTGGGTGGGAGTCCTTCCTTCCCTTCCCACCTCCTCTTTTTTTCTTTTCTCTTTGATTTTCTTTCCTAGGCGCATAGGGCCCTTTTGGGCTGTGCCACCCTCAAGGCCTATGGGCTTCCCCGGGGTGGGTTGCCCCCCCCCCCCGATGAACTCCCAGAACCCATTCGTCATTCCCGGTACATTCCCGGTAAATCCGAAAACCTTTCGGTAATCGAATGAGTTCATCCTATATATCAATCTTCGTTTCCGGACCATTCCGGAAACCCTAGTGACGTCTGTGATCTCATCCGGGACTCCGAACAACATTCGGTAACCAACCATATAACTCAAATACGCATAAAACAACGTCGAACCTTAAGTGTGCAGACCCTGCGGGTTCGAGAACTATGTAGACATGACCCGAGAGACTCCTCGGTCAATATCCAATAGCGGGACCTGGATGCCCATATTGGATCCTACATATTCTACGCAGATCTTATCGTTTGAACCTCAGTGCCAAGGATTCATATAATCCCGTATGTCATTCCCTTTGTCCTTCGGTATGTTACTTGCCCAAGATTCGATCATCAGTATCCGTATACCTATTTCAATCTCGTTCACCGGCAAGTCTCTTTACTCGTTCCGTAATACAAGATCCTGCAACTTTCACTAAGTCACATTGCTTGCAAGGCTTGTGTGTGATGTTGTATTACCGAGTGGGCCCCGAGATACCTCTCCATCACACGGAGTGACAAATCCCAGTCTTGATCCATACTAACTCAACTAACACCTTCGGAGATACCTGTAGAGCATCTTTATAGTCACCCAGTTACGTTGCGACGTTTGATACACACAAGGCATTCCTCCGGTGTCAGTGAGTTATATGATCTCATGGTCATAGGAATAAATACTTGACACGCAGAAAACAGTAGCAACAAAATGACACGATCAACATGCTACGTCTATTAGTTTGGGTCTAGTCCATCACGTGATTCTCCTAATGACGTGATCCAGTTATCAAGCAACAACACTTTGTTCATAATCAGAAGACACTAACTATCTTTGATCAACTGGCTAGCCAACTAGAGGCTTGCTAGGGACGGTGTTTTGTCTATGTATCCACACATGTAAATGAGTCTTCATTCAATACAATTATAGCATGGATAATAAACGATTATCTTGATACAGGAATTATAATAATAACTATATTTATTATTGCCTTTAGGGCATAATTCCAACATTGCCTTCATTGCTTCTTTCTGCTGCTTGACAACTTGTTGCACCTTGGGGTAAATGTGACACTGGGCTGGGTAGTGGGTGGTTCCTTCACACAAGAAACAACTCACCTGACTAGTTGGGCATTCCTATGATGAGTGCTTTTCTTCACAATGATGGCATCCATCATTGTGTTCTTCCTGGGCGTGTCCTATTTCTCCACAGATCTTGCATGCACAAGGCTTCTTCATCGGATTATCGTAGCTCTTCTGAATGAGACGAGATCTTAACACAGCCTTCTTGTATTCGTCCCAAGTTTCTACTCCACCAATTCCTTGTAGGGCATGATGCATTTTCCACCAGATAGCAGCACTTTGGGTAAAGTACTGAAGATTGTGTGCCACTTCATATTTCCTTGAAATAAAATTGCTCCCGAAGTGGTTCTCCATGTTCTGAATCCATATTTTAGCCTCCAGCTGGGTAATTGGTCCAGAGACTACAAGTCCAGCTTCATACGCCATCTATTGGGTCCAAGGTTTTTGGGATGAGACGGGTAAGAGAGAGAGGGAGATACACACAATACAAACAATATTTTTGAGAATAGGTTTTATTTGTGGCTGTCGGAAAACACAAACCAATGACGGCTCACAAATCATCGTATCTAACGTGGATATATAACAGGGGTTTGGACTTCTAATGGTCATATAAATATTCGAACGCTTCAGGGTCTTTGAATTCTTCGAGTCTTGAGAGTCTTCAATTGGTGTAGCTTCAATTCTTCAAATGCATGGTGAAATCCTCTTTACTTTTAAGTAGAACTCTGTTGATTTCTTCGTGTGGTCAAAGAGGAAAGGGTATTGTCTATCTATTTGAGACGAGAGAGGACATTCGATGAAATCAGAAGAGATGAGAAGTAAAAGGTGTTCTTGAAAATAATTTTTTTGAGAGATCCTTTCCTAAGAAATTTCCAGTTTCTAGGGTCACGTCCTACAGTCAACCTGTGCTCTGATACCATTTCTGTAGCGACCCGACTCAAAATGAGTCAAGCCTCTGTGTATCTGTGCCATCCCTGGATCAGTATGCTGGCACACACAGTACATCAATGTATATATCAAAGTGCAATCACATGTAAATAACGTAAAACAGATATATACCTTAAAATCTCTATGGAAACAGTCAAGGGAGTGGAGTCCCAATAAACACCAACGGCAAGTTGAGTGCAGACCGTAACCCTGAATCGTACACTTACTCGTCGAAGAAAATTTCTGCAACATAAAACGTTGCAGCCTTGTAGGTGAGCATATTGAATATGCCGGCAAGTCACATAAGAGAGGGGTGAAAAGTAATCATCTATACTATATGCATATATGGCAGGTGGGACTTATAAGTTTTTAGCGAAAAGCAAGGTTTTCTCCTACAACAAGAGAGGGGCTAAAAGCAAAATATTACTACATTGTTGGTTGTTAATGAGATGGTTCCGCCAACCAGTTCTCATACCCAAGTTATCAATATTACCCTCATCAAATATATATAATGGTGTTGAGAATTTCAGATAACTTCAGTTCCTTCGGCTCAAGTTGTCCATGATCGTGGACACGGCTAATCGATTAGGTTTGAGTACTCTACAGAGTTTTGCACACGTTCCCCACAAGATTTGATCGCCTCCGAGTATGTCCTCGCACTTCAGGGTGTTTGAAGACCGGATGATCAAAACATGGTCTTTCAACGGGCCCCTCTGATCCCCTGTCGGTGCCCATCCAATCCTACCGTTCTTCTACATCTGCTAGCACCGCCTGTCCAGAGTTGCCACGTTGTCCAACCAAGCCAGAGACCATAATGTCTTGTGGTTGTGCAGGTAAGCCTTGGGTCTTGAAAATATCCGTCCGTCTCTTTGAGCCTGGGTGAAGCTTTCCGCAAGATGTCATGGCGCTTCCCCATGCATCTCGGGTCGTCCACTGGTTTCTCCAAGGAGCCCATCTAAACCGTCCTTCACCCAGAGGTATATTTCTCTCTGAGGTCTTGCAAGTCTTTGAGTCTTTAGGTCTTGATTATTAAGTTCTCGCAACACTAATGATAAACACTCAACCAAACCCCGTCTACCAAAAGCATAGCAGAATAAAGTTCATCATCCCGGGCCAAGTACCAAGGGTGTTGGGTGCCTACCACATGATACTACATCAAGATCCAAATTTCCAAGTACCTACTTTGCATGCAATTGGGTGAAGAAAGGTAGAACTACAATGTGTATAAAACATAGGTAATAATATGATCAACGTGACTTGCCTGGTATTACTTGATCAAGATAGTCGCTCTCATAATCCTGATAATTCTACTCGTCACACTCCGGATAATCTATCATAAATGGATAGCATTCAATAAACATTCATGCCAAAAGGAAGAACCAAGAGATCATAAGAAAAAACATGTCTTGGTGAAAAATAATAACATACCAAAATTTGATAAGAAAAGATAGGGCATTATGGTGTTGTAAAAGAAAAGGTGAAAGGGGTCAACTCAAAAGAGTCAAAGGATGATCAACTATCCCTATATCAGCTCGACATGCATACACTATTGGAGATGTTCAAAAATATTGGGAGAACAACATGAATGTTGTTTGACAAATAGAATAAGACATAAGAATTTATTTGTAGAAAGAATTTATTGAAATGGAGCACTACAACACAAGTTATAGCGAATTGAAGTATGAATTGAATTTGCATTCAGAATGTCATGAGAAGTTGAACTGAAGTACGATGGTTACGTACAAAAATATATGACATGAGTGTTTAGGGGTAAAAGGAATCAATTGGAAAGGTGGTACGATTTGCAAGATAAGATCAAATGAATGTTCGAATACAAATTTGAATTTGTAGCGACCCGACTCAAGACGAGTCAAGCCTCTGGTGTTTCCGTACCATCCCAAGATCATGCCGGTACACACTCAGTACATAATGTATATATTCAAGAGTTCAATCACACAGTTTTATTAATCAAAATCTCATAAAGAGTACTTTATTAAAATAAAGGATTACAATAAAGTGGCTGAAGGCCATCTCATGAGATATCTAACGAAGACTAGCGGAAGCATCAGGTAGACGAGTCCATCCGACTCCAAGGGCATGTCGCTGAGCGTAGATCGTAGCCTCACTCCTGGTCGGAAAAGTACTCTGCAACAAGATACGTTGCAGCCATGTAGGTCAGCATATTGAATATGCCGACAAGTCATCAAAGAGAGGAGTAAAATAATAATCAACTATCTCTACATGCATATTTGGCCGGTGGGGCTAAGTTTTGCATAAAGCCAGTTTTTATCCTACAACATGAGGGGCTGGAAGCAAAATATTACTACATTGTTTGTTGTTAACGAGATGATTCCGCCAACCAATTCTCGTACCCGAATAGTTGTTAACTCCCATATCATTATTAAGTTGTGTCGAGAGTTCAGGGGAATTTCAATGCCTTTGGCTCAAGTTGTCCATGACCGTGGACACGGCTAATCGATTAGGTTGGGCACTCTGCAGAGTTTTGCACACGTTCCCCACAAGATTTGATCGCCTCCGGGTTTGTCCTCGCACTTGAGGGTGCTTGAAGACCGGATGATCAAAAAATGGTCTTTCAACGGGTCCCTCTGAATCCCTATCGGTGCCCATCCATTCCTACCGTTCTTCTACATCTGCTAGCACTGCCTGTCCAGAGTCGCCGCGTTGTCCAACCAAGCCAGAGCCCATAATGACTTGTGGCTATGCAGGTAAGCCTTGAGTCTTGAAGTCTCCGTCCGTCTCTTCGAGCCTGGGTTAAGCTTTTTTGCAGGATGTCATGGCCTCTCCAGCATCCCGGGCATCCACTGGGTTCTCCAGGGAGCCGATCAACCGTCCTTCACCCAGAGTTGCATTGCGTCCGAGGTCTTTAAAATCTTGTCTTAACCGGTCTTGATTATTTAATCAACCTCGCATCACTCGTGTTATACACTCAACCGAAAACCCGTCTACTCAAGCATAGCATTAAGAAATTGTCGTCTCGGGGCCAAGTATCGGGGTTGTTGTGTGCCTACCAGATGACTCTACAACTTATACTAAAGTTTCCAAGTACCTAGGCAGCATGCAATTGGGCAAAGAAAGGTGAACTACCATGCATCGAAAACATAGGAAAATAACATGATCAAGATGACTTTCCTTGATGATAGTTGTCTTGATCGAGCGCTTCTAAGTAACACGCTTCGCACTCCGGATGA
Source organism: Hordeum vulgare subsp. vulgare (assembly GCF_904849725.1). NCBI lineage: Eukaryota > Viridiplantae > Streptophyta > Magnoliopsida > Poales > Poaceae > Hordeum > Hordeum vulgare. Next base: position 274,787,948 of record NC_058520.1, read on the forward strand.
TCTACCGATACAAAGACAAAACACACAATAAGCACTATAATCAAGCAACAAGTAAAAATAACATCACAAGTAAAAGTTTGCAATTAGATAGAAAAAAAGAAGCTAACTAGCTAACTAACAGGGGGTATACGTGGCGCGCTGTGATAGGCTGCTGGGGTGTTTGTTGCAATCGTTAGGAGCAAATGGCCGAGGGCTAACAGAAACTACTGGCTAACCGTTTTAAGTGAAAAAAACCAGTGCGGTTTTCTGATCTAAACCGAAGGGGTATCCTAATCTAATCTACACCGTAGAATATGGATCTAAGGGCTAACTAAGAAAAAAAATAAAAACAACAGGAGGAGGGAGCCTCACCGTGGCAGTGGCTAGCAACTCCGGCAGGGGTGGTGGTCGCCGGCGAGGGGAGGGGCTCCGGGGTGGTGGCGACGGGACGGGGGCGGCGGCGGCCGCCACTCTGGCGAGTGGTGGCGTCGGTGGAGTCGGGGGGTGGCTCGGGGTGCTGCTCCCAGGGGGGCCGAAGGTGGTGCTCGGGGCTGCTGTCGGCGCAGCTGCGGCAGGGGCTCGGGTGGGCGATTCGGCGAGGGGGGCGTGGGAACGGAGTGCGGCGACGGCTAGGAGTACGTATAGGCCGAGAGGGGGAGTGGGGAAGGAAGGGGGAGAGGGGGATCCGAGAGGATCTTTGCTCCAAGGAGCTCGGCTGGGGCTCGGGCAGAGTTTAGGAAGGAGGAGGTGGGGTGACCGTGGGGGAGGAGGGGTCGGCCAGGGGGCCCACGTGGCAGTAGGTGGGAGGGGGCTGGGGTAGGAAAGGGCGGCTGGCAATTAAGGGATTGGGATCCCGGGCTGTCGGGTTGGCGGCCCATAGCTATTAAACGCTCGGGCGATTGCCTACTAAAAAAAGGCTTTCCTAATAAAATCTTTTCCGAAACAGAAAAAACAAAAGTGAAATAAAAGGAAATAAATCAAATATTTAATATAGAGTATTATATACCAAAAAAATCAGAAAAATATCCTCTACCCGAATAACATTTTTCCAAAGCAAAAATAAAAACTTTAAAAAATGTTTTTTTTCAGAAATTCCTCAAAATGCTTTATTTTCTTTTTGCAAATGATCTTTGGATTTCTTGGCTCCAATATTTCAGAAATTGCCCGCACTTTGGAGGGTCATTTTCCTCCGCTCTCTCTCTCTTGCGTGCACGAGAGTATTTCCCCGGCCATTTCTCGTGCGAGGAAAAAGATGGAAATGCAAATCAAAAGACGAAAGAATTCAAGTGCAAAATTTATTTCAATCAATATGCATAGATGCTTAGCTACAATGTAAAACATTCCCAATTAGGAAAAATTGGGATGTTACAAACCTACACACCTTAAGATGAATCTCGCCCTCGAGATTCGGGTTGGTTAGAAAATAGGTGCGGGTGGTCTCGACGAAGATCCTCTTCTCGTTCCCAGGTGGCTTCTTCCTCGGTGTGGTGGCTCCACAACACCTTGCAGAACTTGATGATCTTGCTGCGGGTAACTTTGTTGGCAGTCTCGAGAATCCTGACGGGTTTCTCCTCATACGTCAGATCACTGTCAAGCTGTATGGCCTCTAGGGGCACTGTATCTCTCAACGGAACATCGGCCATCTCAGCGTGGCATTTCTTCAACTGGGAAACATGGAAGACATCATGAACTCCGGACAATCCTTCCGGCAGTTCCAGTTCGTATGCAACTTTGCCTCTACGTTCAAGAATTTTGTAGGGGCCAATGAAACGAGGTGCTAATTTTCCTTTCACACCGAATCTCTTGATTCCTCGAAGTGGAGACACCCGAAGATATGCTCGGTCTCCCACTTCGTAAGTTACTTCCTTGCGTTTGCTGTCAGCATAACTCTTCTGCCTGGACTGAGCTATCTTGAGTCGGTCACGAATTAGCTTGACCTTCTCTTCAGAATCTTGGATAAGGTCGGGACCAAAAAGTTGTCGGTCTCCAACTCCATCCCACATCAACGGTGTTCTGCACCTCCTTCCGTATAGACCTTCGAAAGGGGCCATCTTCAAACTGGTCTGGTAGCTGTTGTTGTATGAGAACTCGGCATAAGGTAAATTGTCATCCCAACTAGACCCGTAGTCTAGTGCGCAAGCTCTCAACATGTCCTCTAGAATCTGATTAACTCTCTCGGTCTGTCCATCTGTGTGTGGGTGAAAAGTTGTGCTGAACTCCAATCTCGTTCCCAAGGTTTCATGCAGTTGGTGCCAAAATTTTGATATGAACTAAGTCTCTCTATCTGACACAATGCTCTTCGGTACTCCGTGCAGACGTACGATCCTCGTCATATATATCTTGGCCAGCTTGGCACTCGTGTAGGTAGTCTTCACAGGAATGAAGTGAGCTACCTTGGTCAAACGATCGACCACAACCCAAATGGAATCATAGCCAGAACGGGTCCTGGGTAATCATGTGATGAAGTCCATACCAAGATTTTCCCATTTCCACTCGGGTATCGGCAGAGGTTGGAGCAAACCTGCTGGCTTCTGATGCTCGGCTTTTACTCGCTCACAAACATCGCATTATGCTACGAACTCGGCAATGTCTTTCTTCGATCCTGTCCACCAGAAACTTTCTTTCAGATCCAGATACAACTTGGTGTTGCCGGGGTGTATCGAGTACGGGGAATCATGGGCCTCCTGAAGTATCAACTTCCTGAGTTCTGGATCATTGGGCACATAGATGCGATCCTCAAACCATAAAGTTCCGTCTTCCATTTTCTGCTTAATCTCAGCTATCTCCTTGTCTAATTTCTGTGCTTCGCGGATCTTTTCTGTCAAAGTGGACTGAATTTCCAGTGTGGCAACAAATCCTCTTGGAACTATTTCCAATTTGAGCTCTCGGAGGTCATCGACTAACTCCTGGGGTAATCCTCCAGCTATGAGTGTGTTCACATAACTCTTGCGGCTCAACGCATCGGCTACAACATTTTCCTTGCCTGGGTGATAATGCAATCTCATGTCATAGTCCTTGATCAACTCTAGCCATCGCCTCTGTCTGAGGTTCAACTCCTTCTGCGTGAAAATATATTTCAGGCTCTTGTGCTCAGTGTAAACATCACAACTATTTCCGATCAGGAAATGTCTCCAGGTCTTGAGAGCGTGCACTAGGCTGCTAGTTCCAAGTCATGTGTGGCATAATTCAACTCATGAGGTCTGAGCTGTCTGGATGCATAGGCTACAACTTTGCCTTCTTGCATGAGCACTCCTTCGAGTCCTTGACGAGAAGCGTCACAGTAAACCTGGAAATCCTTCCGAATGTTCGGCAATATCAGCACTGGGGCTGTAACAAGACGTTTCTTCAGCTCTTGAAAACTGGTTTCACATTCCTCAGTCCAAATATACTTGGATTCCTTCTTCAATAACTCTATCATGGGCTTGGCGATCTTTGAGAAATTCTCAATGAACCTCCGGTAATATCCGGCAAGTCCGAGGTAACTGCGGATCTCCTTGACTGAAGTGGGTGCTACCCATTCGGTGACTGTTGCGACCTTGGCAGGGTCCACTGCTATTCCTTCTCCTGAGATGACGTGTCCGAGGAATCCGACTTCCTTCAACCAAAACTCACATTTGCTAAACTTTGCATATAGCTTATGCTCTCGAAGCTTCTCCAGAACTAGACGCAGGTGTTCCTTGTGTTCCTCTTCTTTCTTGGAGAATATCAGTATGTCATCGATGAACACCACGACAAACTTTTCCAAGTATTCCATAAATACCTTGTTCATCAGATTCATAAAATAGGCCGGAGCATTTGTCAGTCCAAATGACATGACCGTGTACTCATACAAGCCGTACCGAGTGGTGAAGGCTGTCTTGGGTATATCCTGTTCACGAATCTTCAACTGATGATACCCGGATCGAAGATCGATCTTTGAGAATACGCGAGCTCCAACTAACTGATCAAACAGATCATTGATCATCGGCAAAGGGTACTTGTTCTTGATGGTCACATCGTTCAATGCACGATAACCGACAACCATTCTCAAGGACTTGTCCTTCTTTTCAACCAAGAGCACTGGGGCTCCCCAAGGTGAAGAACTTGGGCGAATATAACCTTTGTCCAATAACTCCTTAATTTGCTTCTTGATTTCTATCAAGTCATTTGCGGGCATCCGATAGGGTCTCTTGGATATCGGGGCTGTTCCGGGTAATAGCTCAATCAAGAACTCAATCTCTCTATCGGGTGGCATGCCCGGCAATTCCTCCGGAAATACATCTGGGTATTCCTGTACAATCGGTACTTCCTCCTGGACTACTCCGGGGAGAGAGTTTACTCGCTTACTCCGTGTCGGGCGCTGAGACACGTACTTAATCCACTTCTGCTCGGGGGTGGTGAGCAAAATAGACTTAAGGGCACAATCAATATTCCCTTCATACTTGGCCAACCAATCCATGCCTAGGATTACATCCAATCCCTGGGACTCTAATACGATGATGTCGGTGGGAAAATTATTGTTCCCGATGTTGAGACTCAAAGCATGGCATCCTATCCCGGCTGTCATCATGCCTCCTAGGGAACTGACCTTAATAGGCTGGCTGAGGGTTCTAGTTGGCAAACTATACTTTTCCACAACTACCCTTGATATGAATGAATGTGTTGCACCAGAATCAAAAAGTACCAATACTGGACGTGAATTTAGCAAAAACTTACCAACCACAGTATCGGGGTGATCATAGACCTCTTCAACATCAATGTGGTTCACCTGAGCTCGAGGAAAAGGATTGGGCTTCTTTCCTGCAGAGTTGCCGTTCCCGTTTCCATTTCCCTGCTTGTTCGTGTCCCGTCTTCTGACACTTGAAACAGGTGATGTGATTCAGATCCTTCTGAGCTGGAGTTGAATGCTGCTGAGTGCCAGTACCGCCATTCTTGAAGTTGCTGTTGTTGCGGTGGTTCCCATTTCCTCCATGGTTGTGGCCTCCATGGTTGTGCACTGGGTGGTTATGCAGAACGTGTCCTCCAAACTTACCGGATCCAGTCCCGGTATTCCCTGAATAGGGGGTGTAGCGAGGCTTCTGCTGAGTGCCGGAGTTTAACTTTCCAATACCATACTTTCGCTTGCGGTTCTCCATCTGCTGGTGTTTCCCCTCCAAGATGAGGGCCTTATCAACGAGCTCCTGGTAGTTGTTGAATGTGGCTACAGTCAACTGAATGCTCAGCTCATCATTGAGTCCCTCCAAGAATTTTTCCTGCTTGGCCGCATCATCGGCCACATCTCCAGGTGCATAACGGGCGAGCATGCTGAATTCATCGACGTACTGAGCCACAGAGCGATTTCCTAGGCATAAGTTGCGAAACTCACGCTTCTTCAGACTCATTGCACCAGCTGAGACATGTGCGGTGCGGAAGGCTTGCTTGAATTGCTCCCAAGTGACTCCAGCAATGGGATAAGTGGTGGTGTAGTTCTCCCACCAAGCAGTTGCAGGGCCTTCAAGTTGATGCGCGGCAAAATGCACCTTCTCAACTTCAGAAAACAAGCAGTGATAAGTTCACGCTCCATCTTGCGGAGCCAATCATCTGCCACAATGGGCTCAATGCTGCTGGAGAAAGTTGGAGGGTTCAAGCTCAGGAAACGGGTGAGATTGTCAGCCTGGGGTGGATGATGGTTGTTGTTATTGTTCTGGTTCTGGATGATCAACTGCATCAGGGTGTTTTGTTGCTGGATCAACTGGGTGAGTTCCGGCGGAAAGTTGGACTCAGGGGTGCGTCTCGGAGGCATGTGATGTTTCTGGAGGGGTGATATTAGCGTAGAACAATGGTCTAAGAGTAATTACACTACCCATATGAAATGCAACAAACAAGTATCACACCACACATTTATTCAATACCATCACAAAGGTTCATGCGAGGATACAAAATTCGATAATCCTAAACATCGGCCTAAAACGTATAACGATAAAGTAAATTTGGTGGTCTAGTCTAAGTGTCCTCCTCAGAAAAGCATGGTGGTGGGTCCTTCGATGGAGCTTTCTTCATAGTCCTCGTCGTTGCTGATCAAGGGGGCTGCGTCTCCTTCGGGATGAAGGTTCTCGCCCATGTCCAGTTCCTCCTCCAGGTATGCAACTCGAGTCTTCAGCTTCTCGATCCGCTCCAGAAAGTCCTTCACCTCCAGTTCATGTTCATAGTGGGCTTCCCGGGCTGCTTCTTCAAGTTCAAGCTCGCGGAGTGACAGTTGCTTGATCTTCCTGGCATCCTTGATCACACGATGCTCCAGAGTCCCGCTGTGCTTCTCCAAGGTCTGAGCATAAGACAAGAGAGCGTCCTTGGTCTTGCTTGAGATGATTTCTCCGTCTTCGTTTCTCCGGGATACGGTGAATAGGTCTGGAGAAATAGGGCAGCCTTCGTATTCTTCCTTGATACGTCCGAGGGCACAATGGATCGCCATGTCCCTTCCGAGAATCCAGTTGGGTGCGATGAACTTGAAATCAATCGGCTCAGTGCGCGGCTGGAATGTTCTGCCGGGAACGTGCACCTCGATCCTGTAGCGTGAATCCTCCGGGTAAGACGAAGTTGGCTTCCCTGTGATAGTCGGCAGAGCAATCCTCAAGTCCTTGGTGATCTGCACCAGCTCCTTTCCGAACGGCATAGTGGCGTTGGGCTGGCAAAACTCCGTGAACTTAACAGGGATGAAAAACTAGCTTTATTCAATATGCATGTCGAGAGTCCACGGGAATTTCAATGCCTTCAGCTCAAGTTGTCCATGACCGTGGACACGGCTAATCGATTAGGTTGGGCACTCTGCAGAGTTTTGCACACGTTCCCCACAAGATTTGATCGCTTACGGGTTTGTCCTCGCACTTGAGGGTGTTTGAAGACCGGATGATCAAAACATGGTCTTTCAACGGGTCCCTCTAAATCCCTCTCGGTGCCCATCCATTCCTACCGTTCTTCTACATCTACCAGCACCGCCTGTCCAGAGTCACCGCGTTGTCCAACCAAGCCAGAGCCCATAATGACTTGTGGTTGTGCAGGTAAGCCTTGAGTCTTGAAGTCTCCGTCCGTTTCTTCGAGCCTGGGTGAAGCTTTCCGCAGGATGTCATGGCCTCTCCAGCATCCCGGGCATCCACTGGGTTCTCCAGGGAGCCGATCAACCGTCCTTCACCCAGAGTTGCATTGCGTCCGAGGTCTTTAAAATCTTGTCTTAACCGGTCTTGATTATTTAATCAACCTCGCATCACTCGCGTTATACACTCAACCGAAAACCCGTCTACTCAAGCATAGCATTAAGAAATTGTCGTCCCGGGGCCAAGTATCGGGGTTGTTGTGTGCCTACCACATGATACTACAACTTATACTAAAGTTTCCAAGTACCTAGGCAGCATGCAGTTGGGCAAAGAAAGGTGATCTATCATGCATCGAAAACATAGGAAAATAACATGATCAAAATGACTTGTCTGGATGATAGTTGTCTTGATCGAGCGCTTCTAAGTAACACGCTTCGCACTCCGGATGATCTACCGATACAAACACAAAACACACCATAAGCACTATAATCAAGCAACAAATAAAAATAACATCACAAGTAAAAGTTTGCTAGGGCCTAAGTAAAGGAATTCAACATGCGTTACTAAGGCAGAAACTTTTTTCTATTAAAAACACCAGTAAAAAGACTTTAAAATTTTGACACTTCTACCACAGTAATATATAATCACTAGAAAGCAGTAGCAAAAGGAATCAACTCAAAATCATTTTTTAAACTCCTGGAATAGGCAAAACAAGGTTTAAACTAAATCTTATCTAACTTATATTTAAAACTTTCAAACATACACAAATTATATGTTTTTAAAAACTACAGAAAAATTGGAGTCTACTGGAACAAGAATCAATATCATTGGACTTCGGGATCAAAAGTTGTGGCCAAAACAAAACAGGAACTTTTCTGTTTTTGCAATTAGACAAAAAAAAAGAAGCTAACTAGCTAACTAATAGGGGGTATACGTGGCGCGCTGTGATAGGCTGCTTGGGTGTTTGTTGCAATCGTTAGGAGCAAACGGCCGAGGGCTAACAGAAACTACTGGCTAACTGTTTTAAGTGAAAAAACCAGTGCGGTTTTCTGATCTAAACCGAAGGGGTATCCTAATCTAATCTACACCGTAGAATATGGATCTAAGGGCTAACTAAGAAAAAAAGAAAAACAACAGGAGGAGGGAGCCTCACCGTGGCAGTGGCTGGAAACTCCGGCAGGGGTGGTGGTCGTCGGCGAGGGGAGGGGCTCCGGGGTGGTGGCGACGGGACGGGGGCGGCTTCCTCCGGCGAGTGGCGGCGTCGGCGGAGTCGGGGGGTGGCTCGGGGTGCTGCTCCCAGGGGGGTCGAAGGTGGTGCTCGGCGCTGCTGCCGGCGCAGCTGCGGCAGGGGCTCGGGTGGGCGGTTCGGCGAGGGGGGCGTGGGAACGGAGTGCGGCGACTGCTAGGAGTACTTATAGGCCGAGAGGGGGAGTGGGGAAGGAAGGGGGAGAGGGGGATCCGAGAGGATCTCTGCTCCACGGAGCTCGGCTGGGGCTCGGGCAGAGTTTAGGAAGGAGGAGGTGGGGTGACCGTGGGGGAGGAGGGGTCGGCCAGGGGGCCCGCGTGGCAGTGGGTGGGAGGGGGCTGGGGTAGGAAAGGGTGGCCGGCAATTAAGGGTTTGGGATCCCGGGCTGTGGGGTGGCGGCCCATAGCTATTAAACGCTCGGGCGATTGCCTACTAAAAAAAGGCTTTCCTAATAAAATCTTTTCCGAAACAGAAAAAACAAAAGTGAAATAAAAGGAAATAAATCAAATATTTAATATAGAGTATTATATACCAAAAAAATCAGAAAAATATCCTCTACCCGAATAACATTTTTCCAAAGCAAAAATAAAAACTTTAAAAAATTGTTTTTTTCAGAAAT
>NC_058520.1:274806837-274814337 GCF_904849725.1 Hordeum vulgare subsp. vulgare
AGGTATTCAATTTTTATTAGTCATGTTGGTATTTATGACGATGATACACTTAAATTATATACATTTTATTACTCCTGTTGGTATTTATGTTGTACTAATTTCATTTACTCTTTGTCATGACAGGTGTTGAAATATGGTGGGAAAGGGTCGAAAGCACCCCGCGGCTGCTTCTTCGTCGGCGGGTGATGGGAGGGGTACTTCCATTCCTGCCTCGCCTCTTCGGAGAGTGTTGCTCTCTACTATGCAAGGAGCTCCCCCCCGTGAGAGCAGGTCGACCCCCCGCGAAGCCGAGAGGCACTATAGGTACACGTTGTATTCATGTTGGTATTTTTGTTGTACTCATGTTGTATGCATATTGGTATTTATATACATTTTATTACTCATGTTGGTATTTATGTTGTACTAAAGGTACACGTGGCCGCGGGAGAGGTAGGGCTACACGGTCTCCGCCACCACCCCAAGCTGATTCACCTGAGCACAGGACTTCTAGGGTGGATTGGTCTGAGGTGGAGGCTACACGGTCTCCGGTTCACGAGCCTCAGGTCGACGAGCCTTCGACCCACGAGACTCGTGTCCCAGAGGCTTCCTTCCAGGCGACTCCGGAGCAAAGCAGGGATGAGGGTACGTCCCAAGAGACCCAGTGGGATACCTGGCCTGAGCCAAGTGGCCATGCTGGTAGCGACGAGGAGCTGGGTGAGGGGGCTACCGTCTACCAGCGTGGTAGTTCGGGGCTCCCGCTCGTGCCAGCGACCCCTGAGAAGAGGTGGTCGATTAGGCCAAATGTGGACAAGTAAGTTAATTTACTCTTATTTAACCTTTTGCCTCCGCATTTTCTCAAATATCTAATGTTTTAGCTTTAATTTTTCATATAGTAGGGGTTGGATTGTTGCCAAGGGTGTCCTCAAGCCCAACAGCGTCCTTGGTGTTCTTTGTCGTCAAAACTTCCCAGGGTTTGTTACGTTGCCCGGTCGAGAGCGAGAGGTAGGAATGACCTGGGAGCACTACTTGGGTGCCCCGGCCCCACCGGAGGTGGAGATTGACGGTGTTTTCTGCGACACGAGGGCGGACATGGTGATCCGAAAGTTCTGGGTAATTTCTCCTTCACACAATTATAAATCAACCATAGCTACTTATTGTACTAATCGGTGTTGTCTCGTTTGTAGACCTATTACAGGTGTGAGGAGGGATACGAGGAGGACGCGGCAAAGGTTATCGAAACCTAATGTCGCCGCCTACTTCAAAACTTTCGGCACGAGGCTCGGGTGCAGGCTGTTCGAGACTACTATGACACGCGGCGTATTAGGCTTGACAAGGCGAAGTGTCGTGATGCTAAGATGGAGAAGGAGCATTACATATAGGTAATTACATATTATTAAGGCTTTGTACATATTATTAAGGCTTGCAGGCGGCTATGGCGGAGAAGGATAAGGAAATTAGGGAGCTGGAGGAAAGGACGACTGCATTGGTGGAGGAGGAGAGTGCACAGAATGATGCGTCTAACAAGGCCATATACGAGCTCTTCGTGGTAAGTTTCTTCTTCATGTTATTTCAAATCTTGCATTTGAATGTCCGTTTCATTAATAAATAAAAAGTTTGACTTGTCGAAACCAAATGTACAGTCTATGTGCGAGAAAAGCGGCCAAGTCCATCCACCGATGCCAGTCATTAAAGCGGCGGGGACGGTGAGTTTCATTTCAGTGGAGTGATATTAAGAGTTTCCTCATGCTAACTACACACTGCAAACGATCTTTGGTGCAGAATATCTCCCGAAACGCATCGCACAACCCTTCTACAGTCGAGCCTTCTCCAGGGCATCCTTCTCCAGGTGAAACAAGCTAGAGCCACCGTGCTTCACCCTAACTTAGGTATGTTATTTCTAGTGTTTTAATAAAAGATAGCTAGACTTCCATCTAAATGACATAATTATCTTAGCCAATTTAGCTTCTCCTCCTTCTCCTTCTCCTTCTCCTTCTCCTCCTCCTCCTCCTCCTCCTCCTTCTTTTACTTCTTCTTCTCTTTCTCTTCTTCTATGTAGCTTAGACTCATCCAAGAAAGGCTAAATTGGCTAATTATCCATCTAAATGACATAATTAGCTTAGTTAGCTCCAAAATGACCTATTTTATAAAAAATGACCTATACTTAGCTAATTATCCTTGAAATGACATAATTAGCTCCAAAAAGGCATTCTTAGCCAATTTAGCCCGAAGAAGGGGACAAGAGGAGAAGAAAGAGGAAAAATGAAAGGAAGGAAGAAGAAGAAGAGGAGAAGAAGAAGAAGGAGAGGGAGGAGGATAAGAAGAAGGAGAAGGAGGAGAAGAAGGAGAAGGAGCTCCTCCTTCTCCTTCTTCTTCCTCCTTCTTCCTCCTTCTCCTTCTCCTTCTTCTTTTCTTCTTCTTCTCCTCTCCTTCTCCTTATCCTCCTCCTCCTCCTCCTTCTTTTACTTCTTCTTCTCTTTCTCTTCTTCTACGTAGCTTAGACTCATCCAAGAAAGGCTAAATTGGCTAATTATCCATCTAAATGACATAATTAGCTTAGTTAGCTCCAAAATGACCTATTTAATAAAAATGACCTATACTTAGCTAATTATCCTCGAAATGACATAATTAGCTCCAAAAAGGCATTCTTAGCCAATTTATCCCGAAGAAGGGGACAAGACGAGAAGAAAGAGGAAAAATGAAAGGAAGGAAGAAGAAGAAGAGGAGAAGAAGAAGAAGGAGAGGGAGGAGGATAAGAACAAGGAGAAGAAGGAGAAGGAGCTCCTCCTTCTCCTTCTTCTTCCTCTCCTTCTCCTTCTTCTTCCTCCTTCTTCCTCCTTCTCCTTCTCCTTCTTCTTTTCTTCTTCTCCTCCTCTTCCTTCTCCTTCTCCTCCTCCTCCTCCTCCTCCTCCTCCTTCTTTTACTTCTTCTTCTCTTTCTCTTCTTCTATGTAGCTTAGACTCATCCAAGAAAGGCTAAATTGGCTAATTATCCATCTAAATGACATAATTAGCTTAGTTAGCTCCAAAATGACCTATTTAATAAAAAATGACCTATACTTAGCTAATTATCCTCGAAATGACATAATTAGCTCCAAAAAGGCATTCTTAGCCAATTTAGCCCGAAGAAGGGGACAAGACGAGAAGAAAGAGGAAAAATGAAAGGAAGGAAGAAGAAGAAGAGGAGAAGAAGAAGAAGGAGAGGGGGGAGGATAAGAAGAAGGAGAAGAAGGAGAAGGAGCTCCTCCTTCTCCTTCTTCTTCCTCCTTCTTCCTCCTTCTCCTTCTCCTTCTTATTTTCTTCTTCTTCTCCTCTTCCTTCTCCTTCTCCTCCTCCTCCTCCTCCTCCTCCTTCTTTTACTTCTTCTTCTCTTTCTCTTCTTCTACGTAGCTTAGACTCATCCAAGAAAGGTTAAATTGGTTAATTATCCATCTAAATGACATAATTAGCTTAGTTAGCTCCAAAATGACCAATTTAATAAAAAATGACCTATACTTAGCTAATTATCCTCGAAATGACATAATTAGTTACAAAAAGGCATTCTTAGCCAATTTAGCCCGAAGAAGGGGCCAAGACGAGAAGAAAGAGGAAAAATGAAAGGAAGGAAGAAGAAGAAGAGGAGAAGAAGAAGAAGGAGAGGGAGAAGGAGAAGAAGGAGAAGAAGGAGGAGAAGAAGGAGAAGGAGCTCCTCCTTCTCCTTCTTCTTCCTCCTTCTTCCTCCTTCTCCTTCTCCTTCTTCCTTTCTTCTTCTTCTCCTCTTCCTTCTCCTTCTCCTCCTCGTCCTCCTCCTCCTCCTTCTTTTACTTCTTCTTCTCTTTCTCTTCTTCTACGTAGCTTAGACTCATCCAAGAAAGGCTAAATTGGCTAATTATCCATCTAAATTACATAATTAGCTTAGTTAGCTCCAAAATGACCTATTTAATAATAAATGACCTATACTTAGCTAATTATCCTCGAAATGACATAATTAGCTCCAAAAAGGCATTCTTAGCCAATTTAGCCCGAAGAAGGGGACAAGACGAGAAGTAAGAGGAAAAATGAAAGGAAGGAAGAAGAAGATGAGGAGAAGAAGAAGAAGGAGAGGGAGGAGGATAAGAAGAAGGAGAAGAAGGAGGAGAAGAAGGCGAAGGAGCTCCTCCTTCTCCTTCTTCTTCCTCCTTCTTCCTCCTTCTCCTTCTCCTTCTTATTTTCTTCTTCTTCTCCTCTTCCTTCTCCTTCTCCTCCTCCTCCTCCTCCTCCTCCTCCTTCTTTTACTTCTTCTTCTCTTTCTCTTCTTCTACGTAGCTTAGACTCATCCAAGAAATGTTAAATTGGTTAATTATCCATCCAAATGACATAATTAGCTTAGTTAGCTCCAAAATGACCAATTTAATAAAAATGTCCTATACTTAGCTAATTATCCTCGAAATGACATAATTAGTTACAAAAAGGCATTCTTAGCCAATTTAGCCCGAAGAAGGGGCCAAGACGAGAAGAAAGAGGAAAAATGAAAGGAAGGAAGAAGAAGAAGAGGAGAAGAAGAAGAAGGAGAGGGAGGAGGATAAGAAGGAGAAGAAGGAGGAGAAGAGGGAGAAGGAGCTCCTCCTTCTCCTTCTTCTTCCTCCTTCTTCCTCCTTCTCCTTCTCCTTCTTCCTTTCTTCTTCTTCTCCTCTTCCTTCTCCTTCTCCTCCTCGTCCTCCTCCTCCTCCTTCTTTTACTTCTTCTTCTCTTTCTCTTCTTCTACGTAGCTTAGACTCATCCAAGAAAGGCTAAATTGGCTAATTATCCATCTAAATTACATAATTAGCTTAGTTAGCTCCAAAATGACCTATTTAATAATAAATGACCTATGCTTAGCTAATTATCCTCGAAATGACATAATTAGCTCCAAAAAGGCATTCTTAGCCAATTTAGCCCGAAGAAGGGGACAAGACGAGAAGAAAGAGGAAAAATGAAAGGAAGCAAGAAGAAGAAGAGGAGAACAAGAAGAAGGAGAGGGAGGAGGATAAGAAGAAGGAGAAGAATGAGGAGAAGAAGGAGAAGCAGCTCCTCCTTCTCGTTCTCCTTCTTCTTCCTCCTTCTTCCTCCTTCTCCTTCTCCTTCTACTTTTCTTCTTCTTCCCCTCTTCCTTCTCCTCCTCCTCCTCATCCCCCTTCTTTTACTTCTTCTTCTCTTTCTCTTCTTCTACGTAGCTTAGACTCATCCAAGAAAGGCTAAATTGGCTAATTATCCATCTAAATGACATAATTAGCTTAGTTAGCTCCAAAATGGCCTATTTAATAATAAATGACCTATACTTAGCTAATTATCCTCGAAATGACATAATTAGCTCCAAAAAGGCATTCTTAGCCAATTTAGCCCGAAGAAGGGGACAAGACGAGAAGTAAGAGGAAAAATGAAAGGAAGGAAGAAGAAGATGAGGAGAAGAAGAAGAAGGAGAGGGAGGAGGATAAGAAGAAGGAGAAGAAGGAGGAGAAGAAGGAGAAGGAGCTCCTCCTTCTCCTTCTTCTTCCTCCTTCTTCCTCCTTCTCCTTCTCCTTCTTATTTTCTTCTTCTTCTCCTCTTCCTTCTCCTTCTCCTCCTCCTCCTCCTCCTCCTCCTCCTTCTTTTACTTCTTCTTCTCTTTCTCTTCTTCTACGTAGCTTAGACTCATCCAAGAAATGTTAAATTGGTTAATTATCCATCCAAATGACATAATTAGCTTAGTTAGCTCCAAAATGACCAATTTAATAAAAAATGTCCTATACTTAGCTAATTATCCTCGAAATGACATAATTAGTTACAAAAAGGCATTCTTAGCCAATTTAGCCCGAAGAAGGGGCCAAGACGAGAAGAAAGAGGAAAAATGAAAGGAAGGAAGAAGAAGAAGAGGAGAAGAAGAAGAAGGAGAGGGAGGAGGATAAGAAGGAGAAGAAGGAGGAGAAGAGGGAGAAGGAGCTCCTCCTTCTCCTTCTTCTTCCTCCTTCTTCCTCCTTCTCCTTCTCCTTCTTCCTTTCTTCTTCTTCTCCTCTTCCTTCTCCTTCTCCTCCTCGTCCTCCTCCTCCTCCTTCTTTTACTTCTTCTTCTCTTTCTCTTCTTCTACGTAGCTTAGACTCATCCAAGAAAGGCTAAATTGGCTAATTATCCATCTAAATTACATAATTAGCTTAGTTAGCTCCAAAATGACCTATTTAATAATAAATGACCTATGCTTAGCTAATTATCCTCGAAATGACATAATTAGCTCCAAAAAGGCATTCTTAGCCAATTTAGCCCGAAGAAGGGGACAAGACGAGAAGAAAGAGGAAAAATGAAAGGAAGCAAGAAGAAGAAGAGGAGAACAAGAAGAAGGAGAGGGAGGAGGATAAGAAGAAGGAGAAGAATGAGGAGAAGAAGGAGAAGCAGCTCCTCCTTCTCGTTCTCCTTCTTCTTCCTCCTTCTTCCTCCTTCTCCATCTCCTTCTACTTTTCTTCTTCTTCCCCTCTTCCTTCTCCTCCTCCTCCTCATCCCCCTTCTTTTACTTCTTCTTCTCTTTCTCTTCTTCTACGTAGCTTAGACTCATCCAAGAAAGGCTAAATTGGCTAATTATCCATCTAAATGACATAATTAGTTTAGTTAGCTCCAAAATGGCCTATTTAATAAAAAATGACCTATACTTAGCTAATTATCCTCGAAATGTCATAATTAGCTCCAAAAAGGCATTCTTAGCCAATTTAGCCCGAAGAAGGGGACAAGATGAGAAGAAAGAGGAAAAATGAAAGGAAGGAAGAAGAAGAAGAGTACAAGAAGAAGAAGTAGAGGGAGGAGGATAAGAAGAAGGAGAAGGAGGAGAAGAAGGAAAAGGAGCTCCTCCTTCTCCTTCTTCTTCCTCCTTCTTCCTCCTTCTCCTTCTCCTTCTTCTTTTCTTCTTCTTATCCTCTTCCTTCTCCTTCTCCTCCTCCTCCTCCTTCTTTTACTTCTTCTTCTCTTTCTCTTCTTCTATGTAGCTTAGACTCATCCAAGAAAGGCTAAATTGGCTAATTAACCATCTAAATGACATAATTAGCTTAGTTAGCTCCTAAATGGTCTATTTAATAAAACATGACCTATACTTAGCTAATTATCCTCTAAATGACATAATTAGCTCCAAAAATGCATTCTTAGCCAATTTAGCCCGAAGAAGGGGACAAGAGGAGAAGAAAGAGAAAAAATGAAAGGAAGGAAGAAGAAGAAGAGGAGAAGAAGGAGAGGGAGGAGGACTCCTTCTCCTTCTTCTTCCTCCTTGTTCCTCCTTCTCCTTCTCCTTCTTCTTCCTCCTCCTTCCTCCTTCTCCTTCTCCTTCTTCTTTTCTTCTTCTTCTCCTCTTCCTTCTCCTCCTCCTCCTCCTCCTTCTTCTTTGACTTCCGCTTCTCTTCCTCTTCTTCTACGTAGCTTAGACTCATTTAAGAAAGGCTAAATTGGCTAATTATCCTACGAAATGACATAATTAGCTTAGTTAGCTCCTAAATGGTCTGTTTAATAAAACATGACCTATAGTTAGCTAAGTTCTCTCCTAAATGACATAATAAGGCTTACGTAGCTGCAACAT
>NC_058520.1:274819337-274824337 GCF_904849725.1 Hordeum vulgare subsp. vulgare
TAAAATAAAATCCAAATATAGGGGTATTATATACCAAAATTTTCAGAAAAAAAATCTCTACACTATTAACATTTTTCCACGGCAAAAATAAAAACTTCAAAAAAAATTATTTTCACAAAATTGCCTAAAAGATTTATTTTCTTTTGCAAATAATTTTCAAATGACCCTCTAAGTTTTAGGGTTCAAATAACTTTCAAAATGCCCGTGTGTTTTGAGGGTCATGTTCCTCCTCTCTTTTCTGTTTGACAGAATGTATTTCCCGGCATTTCTTGCACGAAGAAAACAAATAGAAATGCAAGAGAATTCAAATGCAAATATCTCCGTTCAAATTCTTTATAGTTGAAGAAGTCATGTCATCTTCTCTCTTTGCTTTTAAATGCTTGAATTTAAATTCAGCGGAGAAGGGGAAAGTCATTTTATTCCCTCTCATTCAAAAGTTTTTTTAAAAAGTTTCAAATATCACACAAGTTTCAATCACTCAAGCAAACAAACAAACAATCTAATAATTATTTTAACACTCCAAAATTTGGGATGATACAAATCTACCACACTTAAAATGAATCTCGTCCTCGAGATTCATAGAGGCTAGAAAGAAAGGTTAGGGTTTGGGGGTCTTCTAGCAATCCAATCTCCTGCAAAATGGGATGCTACCACACTTAAAATGAGAGGTACTGGCCCTTAAGATTTTAACAATCCTCTGGGGTTTTGGCATCTGACTCCTCACAGTCTTCATATCTTCCGTTATATTCATAACGTCTCCACCAAAAACGAGGGCTCTTCCGTTGATATAAGCTTCTTCCGTTACTGGGTCTTCTTTAACTGACAATCTCGTGATCAATTCTAACTAACCTATCGATGATTTTCATGGTGGTCTACCATTTGTGGCTATCCTGCAGAGAGAGGGGTCTTGGTTTCATTCTCACCGTAAAATTTCCTACGTGTGACAACATGTGCCATGTACATGGGGCTTTTCTTATACCACTCTAAGGCTTAAACAAAAGCTTCAAAGAACGTCGTCTCTCATTATGGTTGAGTCTCTCAGATTTACCATTCCGAATAGCAAGATAAATGATAAGAGTAAGTCGTCATGGTGATCAATCCATTCCGCACCCAAATCATTTCTCTGTATAAGGTTTAGCGAATCCCGCATTCTAACACTTGGGCATCCTCACAAGCGTTGCAGAATTTCTGTTGTCCATGAACGAATTTCGGATAATCCATTGGTTCTGCAAGCTGAACGAAACATCTATCGTATCTTCACAACTCTCAGGTTTTCATATGCTCCTAAGAAAACGTTTGCTGATCCTTCATAGCTTCTTCCATAAATCATATTCATTTGATAATCAATCCCT
Source organism: Hordeum vulgare subsp. vulgare (assembly GCF_904849725.1). Taxonomy (NCBI): domain Eukaryota; kingdom Viridiplantae; phylum Streptophyta; class Magnoliopsida; order Poales; family Poaceae; genus Hordeum; species Hordeum vulgare. Next base: position 274,820,690 of record NC_058520.1, read on the forward strand.
TATTACATCCTTAATTTATCCTCAAAAACTCCAATTCAAAAGTACTCTATTAGAAATGCTGCCATCCACATTATTCGGTATGGTCGAGCATTTCTGCCAACTTTATTCATCTGTCTCTCTTGGAGGTACTTTATTTCCACTCGAACTTTCCGATGTGCTCCTTGAAATCATCCATCTTTTGCTTCATCATGGTGGTCATGAGCTTCATCTCCATCATCTCCGCACGTACTTCACTCAGGTATTCCTGGGTATGACGGAGTCTTGCTTCCAGTATTTCTCCGATCTGACGTATGGCTTCCATGGCAGCTTCACGAACAACATCAAAGAAGGTTGCTCGTGGTACACGTGAAATGAAAAAGTATTTCCCCGTAGCCTTTGGACAAACTCCTTTCACATGGTGGAGGTGTACTTCCACGTACCAATGTTCTACTCCACTTTCCATGAATGGGTAGCCTTTGTAGACTGCATCTCCTTCAAGACGAATGTGCTTCATCATGTCCTCCAGGATTTTTGGGTAATCATGCTCACTGGTCAGGGTCATGATCATTTCTGGGCCCTTGAGGAATGACTCGTAGAGAGTTGTCATCTGCAGGTGTCAGTAAATAGGTACTCAGAGGAATGTATGTGTCTCCTTGGTAATCATGGTACATTCGTACTCATTGGATCATGTGGGTTTACTGATTACCACCACACATAAAATGAATTATACTCATGCCTGCATAGACCATATTTTCTCTTATCCTCATAATTGTTCACAGATCTTTGTTCGAAGAGAAACAACGCATACAGTTTCCACATAGGCAATCATGAGACAATAAATTCCTTTTATTCATGATGTTATTACAATCTCAGGGACTTCTGTTACAATATTTTTCACTCCATGATCTTATGAAAAACAAGAGTGCTTCATCCTTGTGTTCTTCCTGGGTGTGTCCTATTTCTCCACAGATCTTGCATGCACAAGTCTTCTCCTTCGGATTGTCATAGCACTTCTGAATAAGTCGGGATCTTAACAGAGTTTTCTTGAATTCATCCCAAGTTTCTGCTCCACTGAATCCTTGTATGGCATGGTGCATTTTCCACCAGATTGCAGCACTTTGTGTAAAGTACACAAGAGCGTGTTCCACTTCATACCTCCTTGAGATCAAGTTGCTCCCGAAGTGGTTCTCCATGTTCTGAATCCATATCTCAGCTTCAAGCTGGGTCATTGGTCCGGAGACTACAAGTCCAGCTTCATACTCCATCTGGTAGGGTTGAGGTTTTGGGGATGAGACTCGTAACAGAGGGAGGGAGATACACACAATACAAACGATATTATTGAGAATAGGTTTTATTTGTGGCCGTCGGAAAACACACACCAATGACGGCTCACAAATCATCGTATCTAACGTGGATATATAACAGGGGTTTGGACTTCTAATGGTCATATAAATATTCGAACGCTTCAGGGTCTTCGAATACTTCGGGTCTTGAGAGTCTTCAATTGGCGCAACTTCAATGCTTCAATTGCATGATGAAATCCTCTTTACTTTGAACTAGAACTCTGTTGATTCTTCATGAGGTCAAAGGGGTAAGGGTATTGTCTAGCTATTGGAGGTGAGAGAGAACATTTGATGAAGTCAGAAGAGATGAGAGGTAAAGAATGTTCTTGGAAATAAAATTTTAGAGAGATCCTTTCCTTAGAAATTTCCAGTTTCTAGGGTCACGTCCTACAGTCAACATGTGCTCTGATACCATTTCTGTAGCGGCCCGACTCAAGACGAGTCAAGCCTCTCTGTTTCTGTGCCATCCCTGGATCAGTATGCTGGCACACACAGTACATCAATGTATATATCAAAGTGCAATCACATGTAAAAAGCGTAAAACTGATATATACCTTAATTATTTCAGCGGAAGCAGTCAAGGGAGTGGAGTCCCAATAAACACCAACGGCAAGTTGAGTGTAGACCGTAACCCTGAATCGTACTCTTACTCGTCGAAGAAAAAGATCTGGAACATAAGACGTTGCAGCCGTGTAGGTCAGCATCTTGAATATGCCGGCAAGTCACATAAGAGAGGGGTAAAATGTCATCTATACTATATGCATATATGGAAGGTGGGGCTATATGTTTTTTAGCGTAAAGCAAGTTTTCTACTACATCAAGAGAGGGCTAAAAACAAAATGTTACTACTTTGTTGGTTGTTAACGAGATGGTTCCGCCAACCAGTTCTCGTACCCGAGTTGTCAATAATTACCCTCATCAAATATATTTAATGGTGTTGAGAAATCCAGTTAACTTCAGTTCCTTTGGCTCAAGTTGTCCATGACCGTGGACACAGCTAATCGATTAGGTTTGAGTACTCTGCAGAGTTTTGCACACGTTCCCCACAAGATTTGATCGCCTCCGTGTATGTCCTCGCACTTCAGGGTGTTTGAAGACCGGGTGATCAAAACATGGTCTTTCAACGGGTCCCTCTGAATCCCTGTCGGTGCCCATCCATTCCTACCGTTCTTCTACATCTGCTAGCACCGCCTGTCCAGAGTCGCCGTGTTGTCCAACCAAGCTAGAGCCCATAAGGACTTCTGGCTGTGCAGGTAAGCCTTGGGTCTTGAAAATATCCGTCCGTCTCTTTGAGCCTGGGTGAAGCTTTCCACAGGATGTCATGGCCTCTCCAGCATCCCGGGTCATCCACTGGGTTCTCCAGAGAGCCGATCAACCGTCCTTCACCCAGAGTTGCATTGCGTCCGAGGTCTTGTAAATCTTGTCTTAACCGGTCTCGATTATTTAAACAACCTTGCATCACTCGTGTTATGCACTCAACCGGAATCCCGTCTACTCAAGCATAGCAATATGAAATTTTTCGTCCCGGGGCTAAGTATCGGTGTTGTTGTGTGCCTACCACATAATACTACAATCTATACTAAATCTCCCAGTAACTACTCAGCATGCAATTGGGCATAGGATGGTAGAACTACGATGCATAAAACATAGGTGATAGTATGATCAAAGTGACTTGCCTGGTGATGTTGACGAAGAAGAATTTCTCGAGAAAATAACTTGATAGACTACTCATCACTCTCTGATGAAATCTATATAGCAAACATATCATTCACATAAGCACTCATACTAGCAATCATTCCAGCAATCAAAACAAAAGAGAGAGCGAATAGGAATTCCGAAAGAAACTTCAAATAAGCCTAGGGAGTCTTCTACTACATCAAACACTAAATAATTTTTTTGTCTCACAGAAAATAATAACAGGGAACTAAGATATAAGTTTAACTAAGATAAAATAAAGTATTTTTCACAAAACTATTTGAAAGTATTTCCACACGGGATTTGAAACAGTGGTGAAACCAATTGCAAGTTACTAAGGAACTAGAATTGATTTCATGCTAACAAATACACATAAAATCAAAACTTGTTGCAAACCTACTGGTAACTAACAGAAAAAAAACATAATCTTTCTTAAATATAAAACAAAATAATTTAAAAGCAATTATAGAAAAGTAATAGCCATAATCCTAAAAAGAGGTGAAACAGAAATTGTTTCACAAGAAACCATAAGCTCAAATACTCAAATAAATCTGAAATTTTTACTACTGCTAAATAAGATCACTAGTGATCAGTAGCAAAAAGAATCAAATTAAAAGCTATTTTTAAACTC
>NC_058520.1:274839337-274841837 GCF_904849725.1 Hordeum vulgare subsp. vulgare
CCAGATAGCAGCACTTTGCGTAAAGTACTGAAGAGTGTGTTCCACTTCATACTTCCTTGAGACCAAGTTGCTCCCGAAGTGGTTCTCCATGTTCTGAATCCATATTTCAGCCTCCGGCTAGGTCATTGGTCCAGAGACTACAAGTCCAGCTTCATACTCCATCTGGTAGGGTTGAGGTTTTGGGGATGAGACGGGTAAGAGAGGGCGGGAGATACACACAATACACACAATAGTTTTAAGAATAGGTTTTATTTGTGGCCGTCGGAAAACACACACCAATGACGGCTCACAAATCATCGTATCTAACGTGGGTATATAACAGGGGTTTGGACTTCTAATGGTCATATAAATATTCAAACGCTTCAGGGTCTTCGAATTCTTCGGGTCTTGAGAGTCTTCAATTGGTGCAACTTCAATTCTTCAATGCGTGATGAAATCCTCCTTACTTTGAAGTGGGACTCAGTTAATCCTTCATGTCGTCAAAGGGGTAAGGGTATTGCCTAGATATTTGAGACGAGAGAGAACATTCGATGAAATTAGAAGAGATGAGAAGTAAAAGGTGTTCTAGAAAATAAGATTTTTGAGATATCCTATCCTAAGAAATTTCCAGTTTCTAGGGTCACGTCCTACAGTCAACATGTGCTCTGATACCATCTCTGTAGCGACCCGACTCAAAACGAGTCAAGCCTCTGTGTATCTGTGCCATCCCTGGATCAGTATGCTGGCACACACAGTACATCAATGTATATATCAAAGTGCAATCACATGTAAATAGCGTAAAACTGATATATACCTTAAATATCTCAGCGGAAGCAGTCAAGGGAGTGGAGTCCCAATAAACACCAACGGCAGGTTGAGTGTAGACCGTAACCCTGAATCGTACTCTTACTCGTCGAAGAAAAATATCTGCAACATAAGACGTTGCAGCCGTGTAGGTCAGCATATTGAATATGCCGGCAAGTCACATAAGAGAGGGGTAAAGTAATAATCAACTATCTCTACATGCATATTTGGTCGGTGGAGCTGAATGTTGCATAAAGCCAGTTTTATCCTACAACAAGAGAGGGCTAAAAAGCAAAATGTTACTACAGTGTTGGTTGTTAACGAGATGGTTCCGCCAACCAGTTCTCGTACCCGAGTTGTCAATAATTACCCTCATCAAATATATATAATGGTGTTGAGAAATCCAGATAACTTCAGTTCCTTTGGCTCAAGTTGTCCATGACCGTGGACACGGCTAATCGATTACGTTTGAGTACTCTGCAGAGTTTTGCACACGTTCCCCACAAGATTTGATCGCCTCCGTGTATGTCCTCGCACTTCAGGGTGTTTGAAGACCGGATGATCAAAACATGGTCTTTCAACGGGTCCCTCTGAATCCCTGTCGGTGCCCATCCATTCCTACCGTTCGTCTACATGTGCTAGCACCGCCTGTCCAGAGTCGCCGCGTTGTCCAACCAAGCCAGAGCCCATAATGACTTGTGGCTGTGCAGGTAAGCCTTGGGTCTTGAAAATATCCGCCCGTCTCTTTGAGCCTGGGTGAAGCTTTCCGCAGGATGACATGGCCTCTCCAGCATCCCGGGCATCCACTGGGTTTCCAGGGAGCCGGTCAACCGTCCTTCACCCAGTGTTGCATTGCGTCCGAGGTATTGAAAATCTTGTCTTAGTCCGGTCTTGATTATTATATCAACCTCGCATCACTCGTGGTATACACTCAACCGATAACCCGTCTACTTAAGCATAGCAAATATAACATTGTCGACCCGGGGGCAAGTGTCGGGGTTGTTATGTTCCTACCACATGATACTACAACTTACAATAAAGTTTCCAAGTACCTAGGCAGCATGCAATTGGGCATAGGATGGTAGAACTACGACGCATAAAACATAGGTGATAGTATGATCAAAGTGACTTTCCTGTGATGTTGACGAAGAAGAATTCCTCGAGAAAATAATTTGATAGACTACTCGTCACTCTCCGATGAAAATCTATATAGCAAACATAGCATTCACCTAAGCACTCATACTAGCAATCATTCTAACAATCAAACCAAAAGTGCGTGTGCGAATAAGAATCCGAAAGAAACATCAAATAGAAATAAAGAGTCTTCTACTACGTCAACCACTAAATAGTTTTGTCTAACAGAAAATATTAACAAAGAACTAATATATAAATCTAACTAAGATAAAATAAAGTGTTTTTCACAAAACCTTTTGAAAGTATTCCCAAACGGGATTTGAAACAACGGTGAAAACAATTTTTACATTTCAACTACAGGAAATTATATATTTCAAACATAGACAAATTATATATTTTTACAAACTACAGGAAATTTTTGAGCTACTGGAAAAAGAATCAATGTCATTGGACTTCGGGATCAAAAGTTGTGGCCAAAACAAGATTGAAAGTTTCTGTTTTTGCTATTTTGACGAAAAAAACTGCTGCTATCTAGTACTAACACGTGGCAAGCTGCAAAGGGGTGTTTGTTTCTCGGTTTGGA
>NC_058520.1:274846837-274861837 GCF_904849725.1 Hordeum vulgare subsp. vulgare
CCCCTTGGTTAGTACTAGTTAACTTCAGTTTTTTCCGTCAAAATTGCAAAAACAGAAAGTTTCAATCTTGTTTTGGCCACAACTTTTTATCCCGAAGTCAATATAATTTGTCTATGTTTGAAATTTTTAAATATAAGTTAGAGCAGATTTAGTTTAAACCTTGTTTTGCCTATTCCAGGAGTTTAAAAATAGCTTTTAATTTGATTCCTTCTGGTACTGATCACTAGTGATCTTATGTATCAGTGGTAAAAATTTCAGATTTGTTTGAGTATTTTAACTCATTATTTCATGTGAAACAATTTCTGTTTCACCGTTTTTAGGATTTCGGCTAATTCCTTTTCTAGCTTTGTTTTAAAATATTTTATTTATTATTTCAGAAATATCATTGTTTTGTTTCTGTTAGATAAAACAGTAGTTTTGCAACAAGTTTTTATTTTAGTTTTATTTGTTTTCATGAAATCAATTCTAGCTCCGTAGTAACGTGCAATTGTTTTCACCGTAGTTTCAAAATCCCGTTTGGGAATACTTTCAGAAAGTTTTGTGAAAAATACTTTATCTTAGTTAAACTTACATCTTAGTTCCTTGCTATTATTTTCTATTAGACAAAACTATTTAGTGTTTGACGTAGTAGAAAACTCCCTAGCCTAATTTGAAGTTTCTTTCGGTTTCCTATTCGCTCTCTTTTTTGTTTTGATTGCTAGAATGATTGCTAGTATGAGTGCTTATGTGAATGATATGTTTGCTATATAGATTTCATCGGAGAGTGACGAGTAGTCTATCAAGTTATTTTCTCGAGAAATCCTTCTACGTCAACATCACAGGCAAGTCACTTTGATCATACAATTACCTATGTTTTCGATGCATGGTAGATCACCTTCTTTGCCCCATTTGCATGCTGCCTAGGTACTTGGAAACTTTAGTGTAAGTTGTAGTATCATGTGGTAGGAACACATCAACCCCGATACTTGGCCTCGGGACGACAAAGTTATATTTTCTATGCTTGAGTAGACGGGTTATCGGTTGAGTGTATACCACGAGTGATGCGAGGTTGACATAATAATCAAGACCGGACTAAGACAAGATTTTGAGGACCTCGGACGCAATGCAACACTGGGTGAAGGACGGTTGATTGGCTCCCTGGAGCACCCACTGGATGCCCGGGATGCTGGACAGGCCATGTCATCCTGCGGAAAGCTTCACCCACGCTCAAAGAGACGGACGGATATTTTCAAGAGCCAAGGCTTACCTGCAAAGCCACAAGTCATTATGGGCTCTGGCTTGGTTGGACAACACGGCGACTCTGGACAGGCGGTGCTAGCAGATGTAGACGAACGGTAGGAATGGATGGGCACCGACAGGGATTCAGAGGGACCCGTTGAAAGACCATGTTTTGATCATCCGGTCTTCAAACACCCTGAAGTGCGAGGACATACACGGAGGCGATCAAATCTTGTGGGGAACGTGTGCAAAACTCTGCAGAGTACTCAAACCTAATCGATTAGCCGTGTACATGGTCATGGACGACTTGAGCCAAAGGAACTGAAGTTATCTGGATTTCTCAACACCATTATATAAATTTGATGAGGGTAATTATTGACAACTCGGGTACGAGAACTGGTTGGCGGAACCATCTCATTAACAACAAACCTTGTAGTAACATTTTGCTTTTAGCCCCCTCTTGATGTAGGAGTAAATTTGCTTTACGCTAAAACTTACAACACCACCTGCCATATATGCATATAGTATAGATGATTACTTTTCACCCCTCTCTTATGTGACTTGCCGGCATATTCAATATGCTGACCTACACGGCTGCAACGTCTTGTGTTCCAGATATTATTCTTCGACGAGTAAGAGTACGATTCAGGGTTAAGGTCTACACTCAACTTGTCGTTGGTGTTTATTGGGACTCCACTCCCTTGACCGCTTCCGCTGAGATATTTAAGGTATATATCAGTTTTACGCTATTTTACATGTGATTGCACTTTGATATATACATTGATGTACTGTGTGTGCCAGCATACTGATCCAGGGATGGCACAGAAACACAGAGGCTTGACTCGTTTTGAGTCGGGTCGCTACAGAGATGGTATCAGATCACATGTTGACTGTAGGACGTGACCTTAGAAACTGGAAATCCCTTAGGGAAGAATATCTCAAAAGAATTATTTTCAAGAACATCCTTTACTTCTCATCCCTTCTGGTTTAATCAAATGTTCTCTCTCACCTCAAATAGTTAGACAATGCCCTTTCCCTTTGACCTCATGAAGAATCAACGGAGTTCTACTTCAAAGTAAAGAGGATTTCACCATGCGTTTGAAGAATTGAAGCTACACCAACAGTAGACTCTCAAGACCCGGAGAACTAGAAGACCCTGAAGTGTTCGAATATTTATATGATCCTTAGAAGTCGAAACCCCTTTTGTATACTCACGTTAGATACGATGAATTGTGAGCCGTCATTGGTGTGTGTTTTCCGACGGCCAGAAATAAAAAACCTATTCTCAAAAATATTGTTTGTTTGTGTGTACCTCCCTCCCTCTCTTACCCGTCTCATCCGCAAAACCTCAACCCTACCAGATGGAGTATGAAGCTGGACTTGTAGTCTCTGGACCAATGACCCAACTGGAAGCTGAAATATGGATTCAGAACATGGAGAACCACTTCGGGAGTAACTTGATCTCAAGGAATTATGAAGTGGAACATGCTCTCCAGTACTTTACCCAAAGTGCTTCTATGTGGTGGAAAATGCACCATGCCATACAAGGATTTAGTGGAGCAGAAACTTGGGAGGAATTCAAGAAGACTCTGTTAAGATCCCGTCTCATTCGGAAGTGCTATGATAACCCGAAGGAGAAGACTTGTGCATGCAAGATCTGCGGAGAAATAGGACACACCCAGGAAGAACACAAGGATGGATGAACTCATTGTGAAGAAAATCACCTAGCTGAGGAGTGCCCAAGTAGTCAGGTGACTTGTTTCCTTTGTGAAGGAACCACCCACTTCCCAGCTCAGTGTCACATTTACCCCAAGGTAGAACAAGTTGTCCAGCAGCAGAAAGATGCAGTGAAGGAAACCCCCAAGAAGAAGATTCTAGAAGAACTTGTGATGATAGAATATATTGAAGACCCTGATGGACAAGGTCTGACCAGATTTTTCTCCAACACATGCTACTCATGTGGAGAAGAAGGACATTATTCACAGGACTGCACGAAGAGAAGCCAAGAGCATCTGGGAAACTTCCCGACGGAAGAAGTGGAGTTTGATCCACTTGAAATAGAAGAACTGCCCAAAATAAAGGAGTCCGGAAAGAAGAACAAGTACCCTCGGAAGAACCAAATCTCTGCAGACATAGACCTGAGTCATGTCAGATGTTACAAGTGTATGAAATTTGGCCACCACAAACACATGTGCTCAGGAAGGAAGCCGGGATTCCAAGGAGCAAAAGCAGAAGCTAAGAAGCCTCGAGACTTGCCAGAAATCATTTGTTTTTGTTGCAAGGAAGCAGGACATTTTGCCAGCGATTGTCCACAAAGGAAGAAAGCTAGAATGGAGCAGTTATGTTTTGACCATGGCAATAAGTGTAATCCGAAGCACTCTTGTTTTTCATGAGATCATGGAGTGAAAATTTTTGTAACAGAAGTCCGTGAGATTGTAATAACATCATGAATAAATGGAATTTATTGTCTCATGATTGCCTATGTTGAAAATGTATGCGTTGTTTCTCTACGAGCAAAGCTCTCAGAACAATTATGAGGATATGAGAAAATATGGTCTATGCAGACATGAGTATAATTCATTTTAAGTGTGGTAGTAATCGGTAAACCCACAGGATCCACTGAGTAGGAATGTACCATGATTACCAAGGAGACACATACATTCCTCTGAGTACCTATTTACTGACACCTGCAGATGACAACTCTCCACGAGTCATTCCTCAAGGGCCCAGAAACGATCATGACCCTCACCAGCGATCATGATTACCCGAAAATCCTGAAGGACATGATGAAACACATTCACCTTGAAGGAGATGCAGTCTACAAAGGCTACCCATTCATGGAGAATGGAGTGGAACTTTGGTACGTGGAAGTACACCTCCACCATGTGAAAGGAGTTTGTCCAAAGACTATGGGGCAATACTTTTTTCATTTCACGTGTACCACGAGCAACCTTCTTTGATGCTGTTCGTGAAGTTGCCATGGAAGCCATACGCCAGATCGGAGAAATACTTGAAGCAAGACTCCGTCATACCCAGGAATACCTTAGTGAAGTACGCGCGGAGATGATGGAGATGAAGCTCATGACCACCATGATGAAGGAAAAGATGGATGATTTCAAGGAGCACATCGGAAAGTTCGAGTGGAACTAAAGTACCTCCAAGAGAGGCAGATGCATAAAGCTGGCAGAAATGCTTGACCATACCGAACAATGTGGATGGCAGCATTTGTAATAGAGTACTTTTGAATTGGAGTTTTTGATAAGAAATTAAGGATGTAATAAAGGATTGATTTCGAAATGAATATGATTTATGGAAGAAGCTATGATGGATCAGCAAACGTTTTCTTTGGAGCATACGTAAACCTGAGAGTTGTGAAGATACGATAGATGTTTCATTCAGCTTGCAGAACCAATGGATTATCCGAACTTCGTTCGTGGACAAGAGAAATTCTGCAACGCTTGTGAGGATGCCCAAGTGTTAGAATGCGAGATTCGCTAAACCTTATACAGAGAAATGATTTGGGTGCGGAATGGATTGATCACCATGACGACTTACTCGTATCATTTATCTTGCTATTCGGAATGGTAAATCTGAGAGACTTACCGATAGAAAGAGACGACGTTCTTTGAAGCTTTTGTTTAAGACATAGAATGGTATAAGAAAAGCCCATGTACATGGCACTTGTTGTCACGCGTAGGAAATTTTTTCAGTAAGGATGAAACCAAGACCCCTCTCTCTGCAGGATAACCACAAATGGTAGACCACCATGAGAACCATCGATATGTTATTTATAATTGACCACGAGACTGTCAGTTAAGAAGACCAAGTGACGGAAAAAGCTTATATTAACGGGAGAACATCACCAAAGGATTTAATATGAAAACTGTGTGATGTCAGTTGCCAAAAACCCCGGAGAATCGTTAAAGCATTTTCAGGGACCAGTATCTCTCATTTTAAGTGTGGTAGCATCCTACCTTGCCGGAGATTGGAATTGTTAGAAGACCCCCAAACCCTAACCTTTCTTTCTAGCCTCTTCGAATCTCGAGGACGAGATTCATTTTAAGTGTGGTAGTTTGTAACATCCCAAAATTATAAATTTTGGAATGTTAATATAATTATTAGACTTGCTTGTTTGTTTGTTTGCTGAGTGATTGAAACTTGCGTGAAATTGAAACTTTTTGAAACTTTTGAAAGAGAGGGAATAAAATGACTTTCCCCTTCTCCGTTGAATTCAAATTCAAGCTTTTAAAAGCAACGAGAGAAGATGACATGACTTCTTCGATTATAAAGAATTTGAACGGAGATATTTGCATTGATTTCTTTTGCATTTCCTCGCGCGAGAAAAGCCCGGAGAAAATACTCTCTTGCACGCAAGAGAAAGAGAGCGGAGGAAAATGACACTCCAAAACTGCGGGCAATTTATTGGAGTGGAGATAATATGACTTCTCCCCTGTCGAATTAAAGTGCATAATGTTTCGAATATTATTTGGAGTTATCTCACTGGGTTTGGAAACTTTATAATCTTTCAAATTATTTTAGTGGGGTTTTTAAATGTGCCTTGTGTGGCCTATTGCATAAAAGCTATTTTCAAAAGTTTGCATTAGGTGGAACTAGGTTTCCTTTAGTATTTATTAGGGGGTTTTATTTTAATATATATATATATATATATATGTATATATAAATATATATATTACTATATGCGTATGCATTTTCTATATATATATGTATATTTTTGTCTACGTATATCATTATTATTATTTTCTGTTTGTTTTTCTTAAAAAAAATATATATTATTTAGTTATTTACATTTTGTGGTATTTAAAAAAAAATAGAAACCAGCTGGCCAGGCCGAGCCAGTGCTCAACCCAGCCAGCACCACGTACCAGCACCACGTACCAGCACCGAGCCTAGGTCCCCACGTCTCTTTCCTTTCTTCTCTCCTCTCCTTCCTTCTTCTCCCAGCAGCCCGAGGCTTGCACCACCACGCAGCGATTTCTTTCCCAGTGCTCCCTCTCCTCCTTCCTTTCTACTCCCTCCACCCAGCCTATATATACCCCCCCCCTCGGCCACCCCTTCCCAACCCTAGCCGCCGCCGCCGCCAAGAACCTCGCCGGAGCAGCAGCAGCAGCCCGAGGCTGCCACCTTCGGCCTCGCCCTGGAGGAGCCCCTCCCCAAGCCCTCTCCGTCCCCGCCGCCTCCCTCTCGGAGGAGGACCCCGCCGCCGCCTCCCCCGAAGCCCTCCACCGCCCCGGAGCTCCCCTTCCTCGCCGGCAACGACGTCCCTCGCCGGTGCAAAGCTACTGCCGTCCAGGTAGCTTCTCCCTCCTTCTTCCTCTCTGTATTTTCTCTCTTCTGTTAGTAGCCGTTAGATCTTGTACTAGTGGCCTGGATTAAATCCCTAGATACCCCTTCAGTTAACTCAGAAAACCAGTAGGTTTACTTTGTCACTTAAGTTTTAACCGGCGACTTTGCTAACCTTCGGCCGTTTGCCCATAGCGCAGCAACAAACACCCACCGCAACCACTAGCATCAAGACACGTGTACCCCTTGGTTAGTGCTAGTTAACTTCAGTTTTTTCCGTCAAAATTGCAAAAACAGAAAGTTTCAATCTTGTTTTGGCCACAACTTTTTATCCCGAAGTCCAATGACCTTGATTATTTTTCAAGTAGCTCACAAATGTCCTGTAGTTTTTAAAATCATATAATTTGTCTACGTTTGAAATTTTGTCATATAAGTTAGAGCAGATTTAGTTTAAACCTTGTTTTGCCTATTCCAGGAGTTTAAAAATAGCTTTTAATTTGATTCCTTTTGGTACTGATCACTAGTGATCTTATGTATCAGTGGTAAAAATGTCAGATTTGTTTGAGTACTTTAACTCATTATTTCATGTGAAACAATTTCTGTTTCACCGTTTTTTAGGATTTCGGCTAATTCCTTTTCTAGCTTTGTTTTAAAATATTTTATTTAATATTTCAGAAATATTATTGTTTTGCTTCTGTTAGATAAAATAGTAGTTTTGCAAAAAGTTTTTATTTTAGTTTTATTTGTTTTCATGAAATCAATTCTAGCTCCGTAGTAACGTGCAATTGTTTTCAACGTAGTTTCAAAATCCCGTTTGGGAATACTTTCAAAAAGTTTTGTGAAAAATACTTTATCTTAGTTAAACTTACATCTTAGTTCCTTGCTATTATTTTCTGTTAGACAAAACTACTTAGTGTTTGACGTAGTAGAAAATTCCCTTGCCTTATTTGAAGTTTCTTTCGGTTTCCTATTCGCTCTCTTTTTTGTTTTGATTGCTAGAATGATTGCTAGTATGAGTGCTTATGTGAATGATATGTTTGCTATATAGATTTCATCGGAGAGTGACGAGTAGTCTATCAAGTTATTTTCTCGAGAAATTGTTCTTCGTCAACATCACACGCAAGTCACTTTGATCATACAATTACCTATGTTTTCGATGCATGGTAGATCACCTTTTTTGCCCCATTTGCATGCTACCTAGGTACTTGGAAACTTTAGTGTAAGTTGTAGTATCATGTGGTAGGAACACATAAACCCCGATAATTGGCCCCGGGACGACAAAGTTATATTTTCTATGCTTGAGTAGACGGGTTATCGGTTGAGTGTATACCACGAGTGATGCGAGGTTGATATAATAATCAAGACCAGACTAAGACAAGATTTTCAAGACCTCGGACGTAATGCAACACTGGGTGAAGGATGGTTGATTGGCTCCCTCGAGAACCCAGTGGATGCCAGGGATGCTGGAGAGGCCATGTCATCCTGCGGAGAGCTTCACCCAGGCTCAAAGAGACGGACGGATATTTTCAAGACCCAAGGCTTACCTGCACAGCCACAAGTCATTATGGGCTCTGGCTTGGTTGGACAACACAGCGACTCTGGACAGGCGGTGCTAGCAGATGTAGACGAACGGTAGGAATGGATGGGCACCGACAGGGATTCAGAGGGACCCGTTGAAAGACCATGTTTTGATCATCCGGTCTTCAAACACCCTGAAGTGCGAGGACATACACGGAGGCGATCAAATCTTGTGGGGAACGTGTGGAAAACTCTGCAGAGTACTCAAACCTAATCGATTAGCCGTGTCCACGGCCATGCACGACTTGAGCCAAAGGAACTGAAGTTATCTGGATATCTCAACACCATTATATTGATGACGGTAATTATTGACAACTCGGGTACGAGAACTGGTTGGCGGAACCATCTCGTTAACAACAAACCTTGTAGTAACATTTTGCTTTTAGCCCCCTCTTGATGTAGGAGAAAATTTGCTTTACGCTAAAACTTACAGCACCACCTGCCATATATGCATATAGTATAGATGATTACTTTTCACCCCCCTCTTATGTGACTTGCCGGCATATTCAATATGCTGACCTACACGGCTGCAACATCTTATGTTGAAGATATTATTCTTCGACGAGTAAGAGTACGATTCAGGGTTACGGTCTACACTCAACTTGCCGTTCGTGTTTATTAGGACTCCACTCCCTTGACCGCTTCCGCTGAGATATTTAAGGTATATATCAATTTTACGCTATTTTACATGTGATTGCACTTTGATATATACACTGATGTACTGTGTGTGCCAGCATACTGATCCAGGGTTGGCACAGAAACACACAGGCTTGACTCGTTTTGAGTCGGGTCGCTACATCTATATTGTATTTTTCTAATAATTTTAGTATATAAAAACTCTTTATTCCGAATTGATTTGATTTCCTTTTTAACGTTTTAGTTTCCTAGTTTTGAAACTAGGAATAAAATCACTTTTATTAGGAAATACCTGCTGGCCCATTAAGACACATTCCTATTTCAGCCCAAGAAGATCATCTTCTTCCTCCTCCCTCCCTCACGTCACAGGAAGTTTCCTTCCATGGAGAGGAGAATCCCCACCTCCAGGATTCGCGAAATAGTTTCCTTCCCAGCGCCTCCCGTCGCCTCTATAAGAAGCCCCACGTCCTCCTTGTTCCATTCCCGTTGAAATCTTCTCCTCTCCTCGCCTCTAGCTCGCGCACCCCTCGCCAGAGTTGGCCACCAGAGAGCTGCCAGAAATATCACAGGAACTTCACACCTCGCCCCCCCTGCACCCTCCTCCACCTCGCCTTCCTCCACCGTGCCACCCCACCCTTCGGCCCCCCTGCCACCCCACCCCGCCACCCCTCCACACCCCTGCTGCACCTCCCCATTCCCATCACCACGAGCAGCAGCACACCAGCAGTTTTCCACCACCTCGCCCCCTACAGCCCCCCCCTCCACCTCGCCTCCCTCCCCTCCCTACAGCCACCCCTTCCCCCTTCGCCCCCCCTTCCCCACCCCTCGCCGACCCCGCCCCACCCCACCGGCACCCCACCCAGCCCCTCGGCCAGCATAGCCAGCCAGGAAGCTCTCCCAGGCGAAGGTAACCTCTCCTCTCTCTGTTATTTCTCTTTTATTGTTTTGTAGCCCTTAGATCTCTAGTAGATGGTGTAGATTAGATCTTAGGATAACCTTTCGGTTTAGAGTAGAAAACCAACGGTTTTTATTTCACTTATGTTTTAGCCAGCCAGTTTTATTAGGCTCGGCCGTTTGCTCCAAACATTGCAACAAACAGCACCCGCAGCCTATAGCAACATGCCACGTGTACCCCTCTGTTAGTACTAGTTAGCTTCAGTTTTTCTGTCTAAATGGCAAAAACAGAAAGTTTATGTTTTGTTTTGGCCACAACTTTTGATCCCGAAGTCCAATGACATTGATTCTTGTTCCAGTAGCTCACAAATTACCTGTAGGTTTTAAAAACATATAATGTGTCTATGTTTGAAATTTTCAAATATAAATTAGATCAGATTTAGTTTAAACCTTGTTTTGCCTATTCCAGGAGTTTAAAAATACCTTTTAATTTGATTCCTTTTGTTACTGATCACTAGTGATCTTATTTATCAGTGGTAAAAATTTCAGATTTGTTTGAGTATTTTAGCTCACTATTTCATGTGAAACAATTTCTGTTTCACCTCTTTTCGGATTGCGGCCAATTCCTTTCTAGAATTGCGGCCAATTTCACAAACATTATTGTTTTGTTTATGTTAGATAACAGTAGTTTTGCAACAAGTTTTTATTTTATTTTTATTTGTTATCATGAAATCAATTCTAGTTCCTTAGTAACTTGCAATTGGTTTCCGCATTGTTTCAAATCCCGTTTGGAAATCCTTTCAAGTAGTTTTGTGAAAAATAATTCATTTTATCTTAGTTAAACTTATATCTTAGTTCCTTGTTATTATTTTCTGTTAGACAAAAACTATTTAGTGTTTGACGTAGTAGAAGAATCCCAAGTCTTATTTGAAGTTTCTTTCGGTTTCCTATTCGCTCTCTCTTTTGTTTTGATTGTTAGAATGATTGCTAGTATGAGTGCTTATGTGAATGATATGTTTGTTATATAGATTTCATCGGAGAGTGACGAGTAGTCTATCAAGTTATTTTCTCGAGAAATTCTTCTTCGTCAACATCACCAGGCAAGTTACTTTGATCATACTATCACCTATGTTTTATGCATCATAGTTCTACCATCCTGTGACCAATTGCATGCTTCTTAGGTACTTGGAAATTTTAGTATAGATTGTAGTATCAAGTGGTAGGCACACAACAACCCCGATACTTGACCCCGGGACGACAAATTTCATATTGCTATGCTTGAGTAGACGGGAATTCGGTTGAGTGCATAACACGAGTGATGCGAGATTGATTAAATATTCAAGACCGGTTAAGACAAGATTTTCAAGACCTCGGACACAATGCAACTCTGGGTGAAGGACGGTTGATCGGCTCCCTGGAGAACCCAGTGGATGCCCGGGATGCTGGGGACGGCCATGACATCCTGCGGAAAGCTTCACCCAGGCTCAAAGAGACGGATGGATATTTTCAAGACCCAAGGCTTACCTGCACAGCCACAAGTCATTATGGGCTCTGGCTTGGTTGGACAACGCGGCGACTCTGGACAGGTCGTGCTAGCAGATGTAGAAGAACGGTATGAATGGATGGGCACCGACAGGGATTCAGAGGGACCCGTTGAAAGACCATGTTTTGATCATCCGGTTTTCAAACACCCTGAAGTGCGAGGACATACTCAGAGGCGATCAAATCTTGTGGGGAACGTGTGCAAAACTCTGCAGAGTACTCAAACCTAATCGATTAGCCGTGTCCACGGTCATGGACGACTTGAGCCAAAGGAACTGAAGTTATCTGGATTTCTCAACACCATTAACTATATTGATGTGGGAATTATTGACAACATGGGTACGAGAATTGGTTGGTGGAACCATCTCGCTAACAACCAACAATGTAGTAACATTTTGCTTTTAGCCCTCTCTTGTTGTAGGAGAAAAATTTGCTTTACGCTAAAACTTACATCCCCACCTGCCATATATGCATATAGTACAGATGACATTTTACCCCTGTCTTATGTGACTTGCCGGCATATTCAATATGCTGACCTACACGGCTGCAACGTCTTATGTTGCAGATATTTTTCTTCGACGAGTAAGAGGACGATTCAGGGTTACGGTCTACACTCAACTTGCCTTTGGTGTTTATTGGGACACCACTCCCTTGACTGCTTCCGCTGAAATAATTAAGGTATATATATTAGTTTTACGCTATTTACATGTGATTGCACTTTGATATATACATTGATGTACTGTGTGTGCCACCATACTGATCCAGGGATGGCACAGAAACACAGAGGCTTGACTTGTTTTGAGTCGGGTCGCTACAGAGATGGTATCAGAGCACATGTTGACTGTAGGACGTGACCCTAGAAACTAGAAATCCCTTAGGGAAGAATCTCTCAAAAAAATTATTTTTCAAGAACACCTTTTATTTCTCATCTCTTCTGATTTCATCAAGCGTTCTCTCTCACCTCAAATAGTTAGACAATGCCCTTTCCCCTTTGACCACGTGAAGGATCAACCGACTCCCACTTCAAAGTGAAGAGGATTTCATCATGCAGTTGAAGCTACACCAATTGAAGACTCTCAAGACCCGAAGAATTCGAAGACCCTGAAGTGTTCGAATAATTATATGACCATTAGAAGTCCAAACCCCTTTTATATACTCACGTTAGATACGATGATTTGCGAGGCGTCATTGGTGTGTGTTTTCCGACGGCCACAACCAAAACCTATTCTAAAAAATATTGTTTGTATTGTGTATCTCCCTCTCTCTTACCCGTCTCTTCCCAAAAACCTCAACCCTACCAGATGGAGTATGAAGCTGGACTTGTAGTCTCTGGACCAATGACCCAACTGGAAGTTGAAATATGGATTCAGAACATGGAGAACCACTTCGGGAGTAACTTGATCTCAAGGAAGTATGAAGTGGAACACGCTCTTCAGTACTTTACACAAAGTGCTGCAATCTGGTGGAAAATGCATCATGCCATACAAGGATTTAGTGGAGCAGAAACTTGGGACGAATTCAAGAAGACTTTGTTAAGATCTCATCTTATTCAGAAATGCTATGATAACCCGAAGAAGAAGACTTGTGCATGCAAGATCTGTGGAGAAATAGGACACACCCAGGAAGAAAACCAGGATGGATGCCCTCACTGTGAAGAAAATCACCCAGCGGAGGATTGCCCAAGTAGTCAGGTGACTTGTTTCCTGTGTGAAGGAACCACCCACTACCCAGCCCAGTGTCACATCTACCCCAAGTATGCCTGAAACCCACAGACCCCGGGACTAACAAGGATCAAGTACTATCTTTTTGGAGAAGGAAACTTGTTTCAGCAAACGTTTTCTTAGGAGCATACGAAAACCAGAGAGTTGTGAAGAAACGATAGATGTTTGTTCAGCTTGCAAAATCATTGGATTTATCCGAACTTCGTTCGTGGACAAGAGAAACTCTGCTATGCTTGTGAGGATGTCCAAGTGTTAGAATACGAGATTCACTAAGCCTTATACAAGGTAATGATTTCAGTGCGACATGGCTTGGCCACCATGACGACTTACTATTGTCATTCTCTTGCTATTTGGAATGGTAAATCTAAGAGACTTACCCATAGTGAGAGACGACGTCCTTTGAAGCTTTTGTTTGAGCCTTAGAATGGTATAGTGAAAGCCCATGTACATGGCACATGTTGTCACGCGTAGGAAATGTTACGGTGAGGATGAAACCAAGACCCCTCTCTCTGCAGGATAACCACAAATGGTAGACCACCATGAGAACCATCGATATGTTATTTAGAATTGACCTCGAGACTGTTAGAAGACCTAGTGACGGAAGAAGCTTATATCAACGGGATAGCATCACCAAAGGATTTAATATGAAGACTGTGCGATGTCAGTTGCCAAAACCCCAGGGATCGTTAAAGCATTTTGAGGGACCAGTATCTCTCATTTTAAGTGTGGTAGCATCCCACCTTGCCGGAGATTGGATTTGCTAGAAGACCCCCAAACCCTAACCTTTCTTTCTAGCCTCTTCAAATTTCGAGGACGTGATTCATATTAAGTGTGGTAGTTTGTAACATCCCAAAATTATAAATTCTGGAATGTTAACATAATTATTAGATTGATTGTTTGTTTGTTTGCTGACTGACTGAAACTTGTGTGAAATTTGAAACTTTTCGAAACTTTTGAATGAGAGGGAATAAAATGACTTTCCCCTTCTCCGTTGAATTCAAATTCAATCTTTTAAAAGCAACGAGAGAAGATGACATGACTTCTTCAACTATAAATAATTTGAACGGAGATGTTTGCATTGAATTCTTTTGCATTTCCATTCGTTTTCTTCGTGCAAGAAATGCCGGGAAATACTTTCTGTCAAACAGAAAAGAGCGGAGGAACATGACCCTCAAATACCCGGGCATTTTGAATGTTATTTGTGCCCTAAAACTTAGAGGATCATTTGAAAATTATTTGCAAAAGAAAATAAATCTTTTAGGCAATTTTGTGAAAATAATTTTTTCTGTAGTTTTTATTTTTGCCGTGGAAAAATGCCCATCATCTATATTTTATTTTTCTGATAATTTTAGTATATAAAAACTCTTTATTCTGAATTGATTTGATTTCCTTTTTAACGTTTTAGTTTCCTAGTTTTGAAAATAGGAATAGAATCACTTTTATTAGGAAATACCTGCTGGCCCATTAAGACACATTCCTATTTCAGCCCAAGAAGATCATCTTCTTCCTCCTCCCTCCCTCACGTCACAGGAAGTTTCCTTCCATGGAGAGGAGAATCCCCACCTCCGGGATTCGCGAAATCCTTTCCTTCCCAGCGCCTCCCGTCGCCTCTATAAGAAGCCCCACGTCCTCCTCGTTCCATTGCCGTTGAAATCTTCTCCTCTCCTCGCCTCTAGCTCGCGCACCCCTCTCCGGAGTTGGCCACTAGAGAGCTGCCAGAAAATTCACAGGAGCTTCACACCTCGCCCCCCCCTGCACCCTCCTCCACCTCGCCTTCCTCCACCGTGCCACCCCACCCCGCCACCCCTCCACCCCCCTACTGCACCTCCCCATTCCCATCACCACGAGCAGCAGCACACCAGCAGTTTTCCACCACCTCGCCCCCTACAGCCCCCCCTCCGCCTCGCCTCCCTCCCCTCCCTGGAGCCACCCCTTCCCCCTTCGGCCCCCCTTCCCCACCCCTCGTCGGCCCCTCCCCACCCCACCGGCACCCCACCCAGCCCCTCGGCCACCATAGCCAGCCAGGAAGCTCTCCCAGCCGAAGGTAACCTCTCCTCTCTCTGTTATTTCTCTTTTATTGTTTTGTAGCCCTTAGATCTCTAGTAGATGG
>NC_058520.1:274869337-274874337 GCF_904849725.1 Hordeum vulgare subsp. vulgare
TGAACACTTTTGGGCACTAATAGATAAATCTGATTTGATCAAAATTATAAGTTGAAAATTTAAAACTAATGATACAAACAGGAAGATTACTTTGATACAAATCCGACGCAATTGAATTCATCTAAAACGGAGCTACGGATAAAAAGATATGATCAAAAGAAGTTTGAATATGAATATGAACAAATTTCGAAATTTGAAAATTTCAAAAAGTTGATATGATAGGTTGACAGGATAGGTGGGATCAAGACGAAACTCTAGGCGTTGGTTTCATCTAATTTGGATAAACGAGTAAAAAGTTATGGCTATTTGAAAAATCAGGGCCAAGCTGTTTTACGGAAGAAAAGTGCTATGTCTAAAAGAAGTCTAGTACTAATGTGTAAATACGAAGACTAATTAATATATCTAGTTACTCTACCGTATACTAGTGTAGGAATACTAGTCTAGAAATAATAAACTACGAGAGTAAAAACAATTCGAAGAGAAATACCTTTAGAATGCAAAGTAAGAATTAATTCCAATGAGGAGACGACTTCCAGAAATCCCGCCGAAGAGAAAAGAATATTTTTATTTAATAAATCTAGTTAAACCAAAAGATTTATTTAACCCGAAATAGATGATTTTTGGATGCTCCAATGGGTCTATATTTATAGATGGAAGAAAGGTCTAATGGTCCATAGATAGGCAATGTGGGACTAAACATATACGTAACGTGGAGAGAAAATAAAAAGAAAGGAAGAGGGGTGCCGCATGGGCCAAAGAATTTCGGCCAGCCACATGAGCAGGTTACGGCCGGCCGTGGCCTTTGTTTTTTTTTTGCGAACGAACAAATTTTTTTTAAAAAGAACAAAAACGTATAAATCAAAAAGAGAGAACATTTTATATGGACATATTATATATCAAATTTTTCAGAATAAATTTTTCTAAAACATGAACATATTTTCAAAACCAAATAAAATACTTTTTTTTAAAAAAAATATTTTTTTGCAATGACTTTAAAGTGAAAAGGAATTTGAATTTCAAATAAATTGCAAATACTTAAAATTTGAATCAAGACATTGTCTCTGATTTTGGAGGGTCATTTTCCTCCTCTCGTTTGATTTTTTTTAATCAAAGGGTTTTGAAAATATTCAAACTCAAAATTGAAAAGGGATTCAACATAGAAAATTTTGGGAAAGTCATTTTATTCCCTCTCATTTTTTTGAGAAGTTTCAAATTCCACTCAAGTTTCAATCACTCAAACAAACAAACAATCAATCTAATAGTTATATTAACATTCCAAAATTTATAATTTTGGGATGTTACAAACTACCACACTTAAAATGAATCTCGTCCTCGAGATTGGAAGAGGCTAGAAAGAAAAGGTTATGGTTTGGGGGGTCTTCTAACAAATATAGTCCCCTGCAAAGTGGGGTGCTACCACACTTAAAATGAGAGTTACTGGTCGCTCTAATTTTTAACAATCCTCTCGGGTCTTGGCATCTCGCTCGTCACATTCTTCATGGTAACTTCTTTGGTGAAGTTCTTCCATTATCTTCATAATGTTTCCATCAAAATCGAGGGTTCTTCTGTTTACATAAGATTCTTCCGTCACTGGGTCTTCTTAACTGACAAGTCTCGTGACCATTCTAAATAAGCTATCGATGATTCTCATGGTGGTCTACCATTTGTGGTTATCCTGCAGAGAGAAGGGTCTTGGCTTCACCCTCACCGTAAAATGTGCGACGCGTGACAACGATTGCCATGTACATGGGGCTTTCATCATACCATTCTAAGGCTTAAACAAAAGCTTCAAAGAACGTCGTCTCTCACTATGGGTAAGTCTCTCAGATTTACCATTCCGAATAGCAAGAGAATGATAATAGTAAGTCGTCATGGTGGCCAAGCCATGTCGCACTGAAATCATTACCTTTTATAAGGCTTAGTGAATCTCGTATTCTAACACTTGGGCATCCTCAGAAGCATTGCAGAATATCTCTTGTCCACGAACGAAGTTCGGATAATCCATTGGTTCTGCAAGCTGAACAAAACATCTATCTTTTCTTCACCACTCTCAATTTGTCGTATGCTCCTAAGAAAACGTTTGCTGAAACAAGTTTCCTTCTCCAAAAAGATAGTACTTGATCCTTGTTAGTCCCGGGGTCTGTGGGTTTCAGGCATACTTGGGGTAAATGTGACACGCCGCTGGGTGGTGGGTGGTTCCTTCACGCAAGAAATAAGTCACCTGACTACTTGGGCAATCCTCCGCTGGGTGATTTTCTTCACAATGAGGGCATCCATCCTGGTTTTCTTCCTGGGTGTGTCCTATTTGTCCACAGATCTTGCAAGCACAAGGCTTCTTCATCGGGCTATCATATCACTTTTGGATAAGACGGGATCTTAACAGAGTCTTCTTGAATTCGTCCCAAGTTTCTGCTCCACTAAATCCTTGTATGGCATGGTGCATTTTCCACCAGATAGCAGCACTTTGGGTAAAGTACTGGAGAGCGTGTTCCACTTCATACTTCCTTGAGATCAAGTTGCTCCCGAAGTGGTTCTCCATGTTCTGAATCCATATTTCAGCCTCCGACTGGGTCATTGGTGCAGAGACTACAAGTCCAGCTTCATACTCCATCTGGTAAGGTTGAGGTTTTGGGGATGAGACGGGTAAGAGAGGGAGGGAGATACACACAATACAAACAATATTTTTGAGAATAGGTTTTAGTTGTGGCCTTCGGAAAACACACACCAATGACGGCTCACAAATCATCGTATCTAACGTGGGTATATAACAGGGGTTTGGACTTCTAATGGTCATATAAATATTCGAACGCTTCAGGGTCTTCGAATTCTTCGGGTCCTGAGAGTCTTCAATTGGTGTAGCTTCAATTGCATGATGAAATCCTCTTTACTTTGAAGTAGAACTCCGTTGATTCTTCATGAGGTCAAAGGGGTAAGGGGATTGTATAACTATTTGTGGTGAGAGAGAACATTTGATGAAATCATAAGAGATGAGAAGTGAAAGGTGTTCTTGAAAATAAGATTTTTGAGAGATCCTATCCTAGGAAGTTTCTAGTTTCTAGGGTCACGTCCTACAGTCAACATGTGCTCTGATACAATTTCTGTAGCGACCCGACTCGAGACGAGTCAAGCCTCTGTGTTTCTGTGCCATCCCTGGATCAGTATGCTGGCACACACAGTACATCAATGTATATATCAAAGTGCAATCACATGTAAATAGCGTAAAACTGATATATACCTTAAATATCTCAGCGGAAGCAGTCAAGGGAGTGGAGTTCCGATAAACACCAATGGCAAGTTGAGTGTAGACCGTAACCCTGAATCGTACTCTTACTCGTCGAAGAAAAATATCTGCAACATAACACGTTGCAGCCGTGTAGGTCAGCATATTGAATATGCCGGCAAGTCACATATGAGAGGAGTGAAAAGTAATCATCTATACTATATGCATATATGGCAGGTGGGGCTATAAGTTTTTAGCGAAAAGCAAGTTATCTCCTACATCAAGAGGGGCTAAAAGCAAAATATTACTACAAAGGTTGGTTGTTAACGAGATGGTTCCGCCAACCAGTTCTCGTACCCGAGTTGTCAATAATTACCCTCATCAAATATATATAATGGTGTTGAGAAATCCAGATAACTTCAGTTCCTTTGGCTCATGTTGTCCATGACCATGGACACGGCTAATCGATTAGGTTTGAGTACTCTGCAGAGTTTTGCACACGTTCCCCACAAGATTTGATCGCCTCCGTGTATGTCCTCGCACTTCAGGGTGTTTGAAGATCGGATGATCAAAACATGGTCTTTCAACGGGTCCCTCTGAATCCCTGTCGGTGCCCATCCAATCCTACCGTTCTTCTACATCTGCTAGCACCGCCTGTCCAGAGTCACCGCATTGTCCAACCAAGCCAGAGCCCATAATGACTTGTGGCTGTGCAGGTAAGCCTTGGGTCTTGAAAATATCCGTCCGTCTCTTTGAGCCTGGGTGAAGCTTTCCGCAGGATGTCATGGCCTCTCCAGCATCCCGGGTCATCCACTGGGTTGTCCAGCGAGCCGATCAACCGTCCTTCATCCCGAGTTGCATTACGTCCGAGGTATTGAAAATCTTGTCTTAACCGGTCTTGATTATTTAATCAACCTCGCATGACTCGTGTTAAGCACTCAACCGAAATCCCATCTACTCAAGCATAGCAATATGAAATTTGTCATCCCGGGGCCAAGTATCGGGGTTGTTGTGTGCCTACCACATGATACTACAACCTATACTAAAATTTCCAAGTACCTAAGCAGCATGCAATTGGGCATAGGATGGTAGAACTACGATGCATAAAACATAGGTGATAGTATGATCAAAATGACTTGCCTGGTATTACTTGATGAAGATAGTCGCTCTCAAAATCCTGATAATTCTACTCGCCACACTCCGAGCAATCTATCGTAAACAAATAGCATTCAATAAACATTCATGCCAAAAAGGAAGAACCAAGAGAACATAAGAACAAATCATGTCTTGGTGAAAAATAACAACGTACTAAGGTTTAATAAAAAGGTCCTAAGTGTGTTGTAAAGTGAAGGTGCATGAATGAGATCAAAAGAGGTAATGGACGATGAACTATTGCTATATAAGCTCGACTTGCATACACTATGGGAGATGATAAAAAATATTGAGAGACCAACATGAATGTTATTTGACAAATAGTATAAGACATACGAATTTATTTGTAGAAAGAATTTCTTGAAATGGAGCACTATAACGCAAGTTATAGCGAATTGAAGTATGAATTGAATTTGCATTCCAAAGGTCAAGAGAAGTTGAACTGAAGTACGATGGTTACGTACAAAAAATATATGACATGAGTGTTTAGGGGTAAAAGGAATCAATTGAAAAGGTGGTACGATTTGCAAGATAAGATCAAATGAATGTTCGAATACAAATTTGAATCGCTCAAATTTGTAAGGTTCAAAGGTCGAAACTAATGATGCTATTGGATATAGTAGATCAA
>NC_058520.1:274894337-274904337 GCF_904849725.1 Hordeum vulgare subsp. vulgare
ATATGCCGGCAAGTCACATAAGAGAGGGATGAAAAGTAATCATCTATACTATATGCATGTATGGCAGGTGGGGGCTATAAGTTTTTAGCGAACAGCAAGTTTTCTCCTACATCAAGAGGGGGCTAAAAGAAAAATGTTACTACATAGTTGGTTGTTAACGAGATGGTTCCGCCAACCAATTCTCGTACCCGAGTTGTCAATAATTACCCTCATCAAATATATTTAATGGTGTTGAGAAATCCAGATAACTTCAGTTCCTTTGGCTCAAGTTGTCCATGACCGTGGACACGGCTAATCGATTAGGTTTGAGTACTCTGCAGAGTTTTGCACACGTTCCCCGCAAGATTTGATCGCCTCCGTGTTTGTCCTCGCACTTCAGGGTGTTTGAAGACCGGATGATCAAAACATGGTCTTTCAACGGGTCCCTCTGAATCCCTGTCGGTGCCCATCCATTCCTACCGTTCGTCTATATCTGCTAGCACCGCGTGTCGAGAGTCGCCGTGTTGTCCAACCAAGCCAGAGCCCATAATGACTTGTGGCTGTGCAGGTAAGCCTTGGGTCTTGAAAATATCGGTCCGTCTCTTTGAGCCTGGGTGAAGCTTTCCGCAGGATGTCATGGTCGTCCCCAGCATCCCGGGCATCCACTGGGTTCTCCAGGGAGCCGATCAACCGTCCTTCACCCAGAGTTGCATTGCGTCCGAGGTCTTGAAAATCTTGTCTTAACCGGTCTTGATTATTTATTCAACCTCGCATCACTCGTGTTAAGCACTCAATCGAAATCCCGTCTACTCAAGCATAGCAATATGAAATTTGTCGTCCCGGGGCCAAGTATCGGGGTTGTTGTGTGCCTACCACATGATACTACAATCTATACTAAAATTTCCAAGTACCTAAGCAGCATGCAATTTGGGCATAGGATGGTAGAACTACGATGCATAAAACATATGTGATAGTATGATCAAAGTGACTTGCGTGGTGATGTTGACGAAGAAGAATTTCTCGAGAAAATAACTTGATAGACTACTCATCACTCTCCGATGAAATCTATATAACAAACATATCATTCACATAAGCACTCATACTAGCAATCATTCTAGCAATCAAAACAAAAGAGAGAGCGAATAGGAATCCGAAGGAAACTTCAAATAAGACTAGAGAATCTTCTACTACGTCAAACACTAAATAGTTTTTGTCTAACAGAAAATAATAACAAGGAACTAAGATAAAAATTTAACTAAGGTAAAATAAAGTATTTTTCACAAAACTTTTTGAAAGTATTCCCAAACGGGATTGAAACAATGCGGAAACCAATTGCAAGTTACTAAGGAACTAGAATTGATTTCATGAAACCAAATAAAACTAAAATAAAAACTTGTTGCAAAACTACTGTTTAACTAACATAATAATCTTTCTGAAATAATAAAGAAATATTTTAAAACAAAAATAGAAAAGGAATTGTTTCATAAGAAACAGTGAGCTAAAATACTCAAACAAATCTGAAATTTTTACCACTGATAAATAAGATCACTAGTGATGAGTACCAAAAGGAATCAAATTAAAAGCTATTTTTAAACTCCTGGAATAGGCAAAACAAGGTTTAAACTAAATCTGATCTAACTCAAATTTGAAAATTTCAAACATAGACAAATTATATGGTTTTAAAAACTACAGGAAATTTGTGAGCTACTGGAAAAAGAATCACTATCATTGGACTTCGGGATCCAAAGTCGTGGCCAAAAGAAAACAAAAACTTTCTGTTTTTGCAATTTAGACAGAAAAACTGAAGTTGACTAGCTCACAAATAGGGGGTAGACGTGGCGCGCTACGATAGGCTGCGGGGTGTGTTTGTTGCAACGTTTGGAGCAAACGGCCGAGGCTAACAAAATTTGCTGGTTAAATGATTAAGTGAAATAACACCGCCGGTTTTTCAAATCTAAACCGAAGAGGTATTTTAAGATCTAATCTAACCATTGAATAAAGATCTAAGTGCTAAAACTAAAACAAAACAAAACAAGTTAAAAAAAGAAAGAAAGAGGGGCCTTACCGTGGTGGAGCTGCTCCCGTGGCTGATGGTGGCCGAGGTGGGAGGTGAAGGGGGTGAGCTCCGGTGGGTGGGGTAGGGGCCGGCGACGGGTGGGGAAGGGGGGGGCGAAGGGGTGGGGGCTCCAGGGAGGGGGGTGGTGGCGAAGTGGAGGGGTGGCTGTAGGGGGGCGAGGTGGTGGAAAAGCTACTGGTTAACTATTGCTCCCTGGTTTCCAGGGAGGGGGAGGCGAGGTGGAGGGTGCAGCGTGGTTTGGCGGCAGGGGGCGGTGGAGGAGGTGCAGGGAGGTGGCGAGGTGGAGGTGCTGCTGGAGAAAAGCTCCTGGTCGGAGTGAGGTGGAGGTGTTGCTGTGAGTTTTCCGGTGACGACTCCGGCGAGGGGTGCGCGAGCTAGAGGCGAGGAGAGGTGAAGTTTTCAACGGGAATGGAACGAGGAGGACGTGGGGCTTCTTATAGAGGCGACGGGAGGCGCTGGGAAGGAAAGGATTTCGCGAATCCCGGAGGTGGGGATTCTCTGTCCATGGATGGCAAGTTTCTTGTACGTGAGGGAGAGATGGAGGTAGGAGATGATCTTCCTCGGCCAAAATAGGGAAGGGTCTTAATTGGGCGAGCTCCTATTTCCTAATAAAAGTGATTCTATTCCTATTTTCAAAACAAGGAAACTAAAACGTTAAAAAGGAAATCAAATCAATTCGGAATAAAGAGTTTTTATATACTAAAATTATCAGAAAAATAAAATATAAATGATGGGCATTTTTCCACCGCAAAAATGAAAACTTCAGAAAAAATGTTTTCCCAAGAATCCCTAAAAGCATTATTTCTTTTTGCAAATAATTTTCAAATGATCCTCTAAGTTTGAGGGTTCAAATAACTTTCAAAATGCCCGTGGGTTCGAGGGTCATGTTCCTTCGCTCTAGAATGTATTTCACGGCATTTTGTTGCACGAAGAAAACGAATGGAAATGCAAAAGAATTCAAATGCCAATATCTCCGTTCAAATTATTTATAGTTGAAGAAGTCATGTCATCTTCTCTCTTTGCTTTTAAAGATTGAATTTGAATTCACCGGAGAAGGGGAAAGTCATTTTATTCCCTCTCATTCAAAAGTATCGAAAAGTTTCAAATTTCACACGGTTTTCAATCACTCAGCAAACAAACAAACAATCAATCTAATAATTATATTAACATTCCAAAATTCATAATTTTGGGATGTTACAAACTACCACACTTAAAATGAATCTCGTCCTCGAGATTCGAAGAGGCTAGAAAGAAAGCTTAGGGTTTGGGGGTCTTCTAGCAATTCCAAACTCCGGCAAGGTGGGATGCTACCACACTTAAAATGAGAGATACTGGTCCCTCAAAATGCTTTAACGATCCTCTGGGTTTTGGCAACTGACATCGCACAGTCTTCATATTAAATCCTTTGGTGATGCTTTCCCGTTGATATAAGCTTCTTCTGTCACTGGGTCTTCTTAACTGACAGTCTCGTGGTCAATTCTAAATAACATATCGATGGTTTTCATGGTGGTCTACCGTTTGTGGTTATCCTGCAGAGAAAGGGGGTCTTGTCTTCATCCTCACCGTAAAATTTCCTACGCGTGACAACAAGGGCCATGTACATGGGCTTTTCTTATACCACTCTAAGGCTTAAACAAAAGCTTCAAAGAACGTCGTCTCTCTATATGGGTAAGTCTCTCAGATTTACCATTCCGAATAGCAAGATAAATGATAAGAGTAAGTCGTCATGGTGATCAATCAATTCCGCACCCAAATCATTTCTCTGTATAAGGTTTAGCGAATCTCGCATTCTAACACTTGGGCATCCTCACAAGCGTTGCATAATTTCTCTTGTCCACGAACGAAGTTCGGATAATCCATTGGTTCTGCAAGCTGAACGAAACATCTATCGTATCTTCACAACTCTCAGGTTCTTGTATGCTCCTAAGAAAACGTTTGCTGATCCATCATAGCTTCTTACATAAATCATATGCATTTCATAATCAATCCTTTATTACATCCTTGCTTTCTTCAAAATTCCAATTCAAAAGTAATTTATTACAAATGCTGCCATCCACATGGTTCGGTATGGTCGAGCATTTCTGCCAACTTTATTCAACGGCCTCTCTTGGAGGTACTTTAGTTCCACTCGCACTTTCCGAGGTGCTCCCTGAAATCATCCATCTTTT
The DNA here is from genome assembly GCF_904849725.1 of Hordeum vulgare subsp. vulgare. Lineage (NCBI taxonomy): Eukaryota > Viridiplantae > Streptophyta > Magnoliopsida > Poales > Poaceae > Hordeum > Hordeum vulgare. Next base: position 274,898,562 of record NC_058520.1, read on the forward strand.
GCTTCATCATGGTGGTCCTGAGCTTCATCTCCATCATCTCCGCACGTACTTCACTCAGGTATTCCTGGGTGTGACGGAGTCTTGGTTCAAGTATTTCTCCGATCTGACGTATGGCTTCCATGGCAGCTTCACGAACAACATCAAAGAAGATTGCTCGTGGTACACGTGAAATGAAAAAGTATTGCCCCATAGTCTTTGGACAAACTCCTTTCACATGGTGGAGGTGTACTTCCACGTACCAAAGTTCCACTCCATTTTCCATGAATGGGTAGCCTTTGTAGACTGCATCTCCTTCAAGACGAATGTGCTTCATCATGTCATTCAGGATTTTTGGGTAATCATGCTCACTGGTCAGGGTCATGATCGTTTCTGGGCCCTTGAGGAATGACTCGTAGAGAGTAGTCATCTGCAGGTGTCAGTAAATAGGTACTCAGAGGAGTGTATGTGTCTCCTTGGTAATGCATGGTACATTCGTACTCACTGGATCCTGTGGGTTTACTGATTACTACAATACTTAAAATGAGACATACTCATGCCTGCATAGACCATATTTTCTCATATCCTCAGAGGTCTTTGTTCGATGAGAAACAACGCATATATTTTCAACATAGAAAATCATGAGACAATAAATTCCATTTATTCATGATGTTATTACAATCTCAGGGACTTCTATTAGAAAAAATTCACTCCATGGTCTCATGAAAACAAGAGTGCTTCGGTTTACACTTATTGCCATGGTCAAAACCTAACTACTCCATTCTAGCTTTCTTCCTTTGTGGACAATCGCTGGCAAAATGTCCTGCTTCCTTGCAACAAAAGCAAATGATTTCTGACAAGTCTCGAGGCTTCTTAGCTTCTGCTTTTGCTCCTTGGATTCCCGGCTTCCTTCCTGAGCACATGTATTTGTGGTGGCCAAATTTCATACACTTGTAACATCTGACATGACTCAGGTCTATGTCTGCAGATATTTGGTTCTTCCGAGGGTACTTTTTCTTCTTTCCGGACTCCTTCAGCTTGGTCAGTTCTTCTATTTCAAGTGGATCAAACTCCACTTCTTCCGTCGGGAAGTTTCCTAGATACTCTTGGCTTCTCTTCGTGCAGTCCTGTGAATAATGTCTTTCTTCTCCACATGAGTAGCATGCATTGGAGAAAAAACTGGTCAGACCTTGTCCATCAGGGTCTTCAATATTTTCGTTCATCACTGGCTCTTCTAGAATCTTCTTCTTGAGTGTTTCCTTCACTGCATCTTTCTGCTGCTGGACAACTTGTTGTACCTTGGGGTAAATGTGACACTGAGCTGGGTAGTGGGTGGTTCCTTCACACAAGAAACAAGTCACCTGACTAGTTGGGCATTCCTCAGCTGGGTGATTTTCATCACAATGAGTGCATCCATCCTTGTGTTCTTCCTGGGTGTGTCCTATTTCTCCACAGATCTTGCAAGCACAAGTCTTCTCCTTCGGATTATCATAGCACTTCTGAATGAGACGGGATCTTAACAGAGTCTTCTTGAATTCTTCCCAACTTTCTGCTCCACTAAATCCTTGTATGGCATGGTGCATTTTCCACCAGATAGCAGCACTTCGGGTAAAGTACTGGAGAGCGTGTTCCACTTCATACTTCCTTGAGATCAAGTTACTCCCGAAGTGGTTCTCCATGTTCTGAATCCATATATCAGCCTCCAGCTGGGTCATTGGTCCAGAGACTACAAGTCCAGCTTCATACTCCATCTCGTAGGGTTGAGGTTTTGGGGATGAGACAGGTAAGAGAGGGAGGAAGATACACACAATACAAACAATTTTTTTGAGAATATGTTTTAGTTGTGGCCGTCGGAAAACACACACCAATGACGGCTCACAAATCATCGTAACTAATGTGGGTATATAAAAGGGATTTGGACTTCTAATGCTCATATAATTATTCGAACACTTCAGGGTCTTTGAATTCTTCGGGTCTTGAGAGTCTTCAATGGGTGTAGCTTCAACTGCATGATGAAATCCTCTTTACTTTGAATTGGGAGTCGGTTGATCCTTCATGTGGTCAAAGGGGAAAAGGGCATTGTCTAACTATTTGAGGTGAGAGAGAACATTTGATGAAATCAGAAGGGATGAGAAGTAAAGGATGTTCTTGAAAAATAATTTTTTTGAGAGATCCTATCCTAAGAAGTTTCCAGATTCTAGGGTCACGTCCTACAATCAACATGTGATCTGATACCATTTCTGTAGCGACCCGACTCAAGACGAGTCAAGCCTCTGTGTTTCTGTGCCATCCCTGGATCAGTATGCTGGCACACACAGTACATCAATGTATATATCCAAGTGTAATCACATGTAAATAGCGTAAAACTGATATATACCTTAAATATCTCAGCGGAAGCAGTCAAGGGAGTGGAGTCCCAATAAACACCAACGGCAAGTTGAGTGTAGACCGTAACCCTGAATCGTACTCTTACTCGTCGAAGGAAAATATCTGCAACATAAGACGTTGCAGCCGTGTAGGTCAGCATATTGAATATGCCGGCAAGTCACATAAGAGAGGGATGAAAAGTAATCAGCTATACTATATGCATGTATGGCAGGTGGGGGCTATAAGTTTTTAGCGAAAAGCAAGTTTTCGCCTACATCAAGAGGGGGCTAAAAGCATAATGTTACTACATAGTTGGTTGTTAACGAGATGGTTCCGCCAACCAATTCTCGTACCCGAGTTGTCAATAATTACCCTCATCAAATATATTTAATGGTGTTGAGAAATCCAGATAACTTCAGTTCCTTTGGCTCAAGTTGTCCATGACCGTGGACACGGCTAATCGATTAGGTTTGAGTACTCTGCAGAGTTTTGCACACGTTCCCCACAAGATTTGATCGCCTCCGTGTTTGTCCTCGCACTTCAGGGTGTTTGAAGACCGGATGATCAAAACATGATCTTTCAACAGGTCCCTCTGAATCCCTGTCGGTGCCCATCCATTCCTACCGTTCGTCTACATCTGCTAGCACCGCCTATCCAGAGTCGCCGCGTTGTCCAACCAAGCCAGATCCCATAATGACTTGTGGCTTTGCAGGTAAGCCTTGGGTCTTGAAAATATCCGTCCGTCTCTTTGAGCCTGGGTCAAGCTTTCCGCAGGATGTCATGGCCGTCCTCAGCATCCCGGGCATCCACTGGGTTCTCAAGGGAGCCGATCAACCTCCTTCACCCAGAGTTGCATTGCGTCCGAGGTCTTGAAAATCTTGTCTTAACCGGTCTTGATTATTTATTCAACCTCGCATCACTCGTGTTAAGCACTCAACCGAAATCCCGTCTACTCAAGTATAGCAATATGAAATTTGTCATCCCGGGGCCAAGTATCGGGGTTGTTGTGTGCCTACCACATGATACTACAATCTATACTAAAATTTCAAAGTACCTAAGCAGCATGCAATTTGCGCATAGGATGGTAGAACTACGATGCATAAAACATAGGTGATAGTATGATCAAAGTGACTTTCCTGGTGATGTTGACGAAGAAGAATTTCTCGAGAAAATAACTTGATAGACTACTCGTCACTCTCCGATGAAATCTATATAACAAACGTATCATTCACATAAGCACTCATACTAGCAATCATTCTAGCAATCAAAACAAAAGAGAGAGCGAATAGGAATCCGAAGGAAACTTCAAATAAGACTAGAGAATCTTCTACTACGTCAAACACTAATTAGTTTTTGTCTAACAGAAAATAATAAGAAGGAACTAAGATAAAAATTTAACTAAGGTAAAATAAAGTATTTTTCACAAAACTTTTTGAAAGTATTCTCAAACGGGATTTGAAACAATGCGGAAACCAATTGCAAGTTACTAAGGAACTAGAATTGATTTCATGAAAACAAATAAAACTAAAATAAAAACTTGTTGCAAAACTACTGTTTAACTAACATAATAATCTTTCTGAAATAATAAAGAAATATTTTAAAACAAAAATAGAAAAGGAATTAGCCGAAATCCTAAAAGAGGTGAAACAGGAATTGTTTCATAAGAAACAGTGAGCTAAAATACTCAAACAAATCTGAAATTGTTACCACTGATAAATAAGATCACTAGTGATTAGTACCGAAAGGAATCAAATTAAAAGCTATTTTTAAACTCCTGGAATAGGCAAAACAAGGTTTAAACTAAATCTGATCTAACTCAAATTTGAAAATTTCAAACATAGACACATTATATGTTGTTAAAACCTACAGGAAATTTGTGAGCTACTGGAAAAAGAAGCACTATCATTGGACTTCGGGATCAAAAGTTGTGGCCAAAACAAAACAGAAACTTTCTGTTTTTGCAATTTAGACAGAAAAACTGAAGTTGACTAGCTAACAAATAGGGGGTAGACGTGGCGTGCTACGATAGGTTGCGGGGTGTGTTTGTTGTAACGTTTGGAGCAAACGGCCGAGGCTAACAAAATTTGCTGGTTAAATGGTTAAGTGAAATAAAACCGCCGGTTTTTCAAATCTAAACCGAAGAGGTATTTTAAGATCTAATCTAACCATTGAATAAAGATCTAAGGGCTAAAACTAAAACAAAACAAAACAAGTAAAAAAAAGAAAGAAAGAGGGGCCTTACCGTGGTGGAGCTGCTCCCGTGGCTGATGGTGGCCGAGGTGGGAGGTGAAGGGGGTGAGCTCCGGTGGGTGGGGTAGGGGCCGGCGAGGGGTGGGGAAGGGGGGGGCGAAGAGGTGGGGGCTCCAGGGAGGGGGGTGGTGGCGAAGTGGAGGGGTGGCTGTAGGGGGGCGAGGTGGTGGAAAAGCTACTGGTTAACTGCTGCTCGCTGGTTTCCAAGGAGGGGAAGGCGAGGTGGAGGGTGCAGCGAGGTGGGGCGGCAGGGGGGGGTGGTGGAGTAGGTGCAGGGAGGTGGCGAGGTGGAGGTGCTACTGGAGAAAAGCTCCTGGTCGGGGTGAGGTGGAGGAGTTCTGTGAGTTTTCCGGTGACGACTCCGGCGAGGGGTGCGCGAGACAGAGGCGAGGAGAGGTGAAGTTTTCAACGGGAATGGAACGAGGAGGACGTGGGGCTTCTTATAGAGGCGACGGGAGGCACTGGGAAGGAAAGGATTTCGCGAATCCCGGAGGTGGGGATTCTCTGTCCATGGATGGCAAGTTTCCTGTACGTGAGGGAGAGATGGAGGTAGGAGATGATCTTCCTGGGCCAAAATAGGGAAGGGTCTTAATTGGGCCAGCTCCTATTTCCTAATAAAAGTGATTCTATTCCTATTTTCAAAACTAGGAAACTAAAACGTTAAAAAGGAAATCAAATCAATTCGGAATAAAGAGTTTTTATATACTAAAATTATCAGAAAAATAAAATATAAATGATGGGCATTTTTCCACGGCAAAAATAAAAACTTCAGAAAAAATGTTTTTCCAAGAATCCCTTAAACCATTATTTCTTTTTGCAAATAATTTTCAAATGATCCTCTAAGTTTGAGGGTTCAAATAACTTTCAAAATGCCCGTGGGTTCGAGGGTCATGTTCCTCCGCTCTAGAATGTATTTCCCGGCATTTTGTTGCACGAAGAAAACGAATGGAAATGCAAAAGAATTGAAATGCCAATATCTCCGTTCAAATTATTTATAGTTGAATAAGTCATGTCATCTTCTCTCTTTGCTTTTAAAGATTGAATTTGAATTCACCGGAGAAGGGGAAAGTCATTTTATTCCCTCTCATTCAAAAGTTTCGAAAAGTTTCAAATTTCACACAATTTTTAATCACCCATCAAACAAACAAACAATCAATCTAATAATTATATTAACATTCCAAAA